>NC_141695.1:749177339-749354839 GCF_964263255.1 Lissotriton vulgaris
CTACAGTGGGAGGGGGGCATTAGCCTTTCCCTGGTTGTCTAAGTCCCTCCATCTGCAAGGTGGCGGGGACTAAGAGTTGTGCTGGGACGTTTCTCCCCATGCGCTCCTTGATGTATCCTGGAGCCTGTCCATGAAGGGCCTGTGGGCAATGCAGAGGCCCTTGGACTGGCTTGCTGTTTGACGGGGAGCCAATGTCACTGCTGCAACAGAGGTGTGGCCTGTGCCCATCTAGGGAGCTTGAAGATCAACAAAGCTGCATCATTAAATGCTACTTTCAGCTAGTCTAACAGCTTTTCAGGTAGTCCAATATATAGTGCATTGCCATAATCTAGGTGGGACACAATCAGTGCAGTCACCACTGTCCGCAGGGTGGAGAATGAGTGGAGGGGTGATAATTTCCTCAACTGTCTCAGCAGGCCCACCCAGGTCCCAACCACGGAGGACATTTGCTTAGACAGTGTGAGTTTGTTGTCTAATTTAATGCCTAGGCTTTTTACGACTGGAGCTGGAATAGGTGAGGCATCCAGCTCCAGTGACCAGAAGAGGTCAGTCCATGGGTTGTTTCCTGTGGTGACGGCTAGGACCTCAGTTTTGTCTGGATTAAGTTTAAGTGAGTTAGCGGTCATCCATTTGACTACATATCTGAGGATGTTATGCATGCATGCGTGGGCTTGTGCGGTATTGTCAATTTGAAGAATTCATTGTTTGTCATTGGCATAGTTGAAGACCTGGCAGGCCATACAAGCCAGGGCCCCCACCAAAGGTCTGAGATAGATATTGAACAGGAGCGGAGATAGTGCCGACCCTTGTGGGACTCCACTGGTTAATGTCCCTTTATTGGACATGCAATCACCCATCTGGATCCTTTGAGTCCGATCTATCAGGAAGGAGGTGATCCATTAATATACCATCTCACCGATGCCCATGTCCCTGATTCGTGCCAGGAGTTGGCTGTGGTTGACTGTGTTGAACGCAGCCGAGAGGTCTAATAGGACAAAGGCACATGGCTTCTTACCAGGGGTTGACCAGTGGCCAGATATGCTAATTGGGCTTAGGCTTCAATGCAGTTTTAGGGAAAAAACACTTTGGCCCTGGGTACCTGATTAGCAGGAGCCCAGGGCACACTCAGTCAAAGCACACCAGAAATTCAGCAAAAAGGTGGGACCATGCCGAAAGAGGGCACTTTCTCACGCTAGGGAAACTTTTAAGAACTATTTTCACTCTTACTTCAACCTTGTAAAGGCAAAGTTACATTTGCAAAAAATAAGCACAAATGATTGTTAATATTTGTATAATACCAATGCCATAGTTAGAACTTTGTTTGTTGTTGGTCAAACCATTTCCAGTGGCCTCCTTTACGCCCCTTAATGATAGAATCCATGTTTGTGATCAAAACATCATGAATATCCTCCCTTTGTGAATCAAGCTTTGGGGATTCTTTCAGCACATTCAACTGACTCTTATGACCACAAAATGTTCTATTACTCTAACCTTTTGCAAAGAAGATTGGTTTGTGTAAACTGGTAGAGTAGTTCAGCTGGTTAACGCGCCTACTAAAAACATCTAGGTCACAGAATGTGAAATGAGCCGCCTCAACTTCTTATGTGTCTGAAGCCACACGCAAGCTTGATGCTGATTTGGGCTGTGTTAAAACCTGGAATTTTGCAATACTCTAAGGGGCAGATTTACAAGCCCCTTGCGCTACGTTTACGCTGCCTTGTGTGACGCAACAGCGGCGTAAACGTGGGGCATCCCTGCGAGGCATTTACAACGTGACGCATCTAGGGAGATGCATTACGTTATAAAGCCCAGCGCCACAATGGGGGCGTTTCCACGCAGGGTGGGCGTTCCGGCGCCTATGCGCCTCGCAAACGTGCCTGCGTGAAATCTACAAGATTTCACGCAGGCACTTCCGCGACGCTGCTACGTCAATTCCTTACGCCTGCTTGAAGCAGGCGTATGGACTGACGCAGCATGTTAAGTATTGGGCGGCCCTGAGCATTGCTGGAGTTGCGTCGCGCTTGCGACGCGACTCCAGCGATGCCCCGCCCTTACGTCACAAGATGCGTCACGCACCTGCCTACCCTTGCGCCACGGCGCACCGCATTGTAAATGCGGTGCATCTGCCGTGACGCAAGGGTAGTTTTGCGGGACGCATTTGTTCTGGCGTATCTCTGCTGATATGCAGAGATGCGCCAGAACTTGTAAATATGCCCCTAAATACTTGATGCAAAAATACACTTACGTGGAAGCCATTCTAAGGTATGGATGAAGGCATCTCATACACTTTCCTATTTCTTGAAAATGTGAAAAATAGATCCAGAAAAGACAAATACAATCTGTTTTTGTTTCTGTGTCTATTGGGCACACTATGCAATCTAATTCCAGGAGTTTCTGCATGGCCAGTACAGACCTGCACACAGAGAAGATTTAATTGCCATCACAAGAATGAGTTCACCCAGCAACCATCTTATAGCAGAAAATTCAATTTGCAGCGTAGGAACAGAGTGTGCAAGAGGCTGAACTCTGAGGATGATTGACAGCGCCAATCTAAAATGGACGCCATATCCACAAACCATCAACCATACAACAGATATTTGAGAAATGTGGTAGGTGGCTTGAAGACGTTTATCAGAGCCCCATACAGAGGCCTTCCATATTCAGATGTCTGCTGTGTCAGCCCGCCTATGAACCCTCGGTGTTCAGGTGTCTGTGAGGTGGGAAAGAGAGTTGAAGGGCGTCCCCATTTTCTTCTTTCAAGAGTCTAAATTCCTTTTCACATTTTGTCCAATCTACATGACCAGACTTTGTAAGGTGGTGGGGAACGGTGCAATTCAATTTAGCTTATTTTGCACTCTGACCACCGACTAAAAGTGACTGTACCTGTACACTTTACCTGCAGCCCGGCGCCCCTTGCAGGCGGCGCGTTAAGGCAGCTGCCTTACACTGGCCCCTGCTAGCACCTGCCTTGAATGTCAAGGTGGATTTCTTCCTCCAGGTGCTCATAAGTACGCTGTGTTTTTCGACTGTATGTGTACTCTCTCGTGGTGAGCAGCACGAAGCCTGCATTGGTTAGTGGCAGCACTATAGAGACACAGAGAATCGTGACCTCACGAGGCTGGTTGGGACGGTTTGGGCCGGGTCCCCTCTCGCCTTTGCTGAGCGGCCTGAAGCAGGGTGCGGAGTGCGGCAGCGCTCATGCCTCAGGAATGCCAACCCACTCCCGCGACATGAAAGGCAACCCCGGCTGCTGCCTTTGTTTCTAGGGCATGCTGTCTGCATTGGTAACAATGCCGCCATTCACACACTGCCAACGCCACACAAAGTGCTAATCAAGGCGCGCTCCGATAACAGGAGGCAGGCAGAGGCACTTTTATCAATATTTGGTTTAAGTGAGCTATATGGAGCAAGCCGGAGGCTGCGCTAGGCAAAGTCTCTCAGGGAATCGGGCAGCAGTGCCCAGGCACCGGCCACCCATGCCTTCCTTCTCCTAGGCAGAGGGGGTTTCACTGTCCCGCTTCGACGGCTAGTTCACCCCCAGCACGGCTAGATGAGAACAAAAGCAGCTTTAAACCACAGAGCTGCAGAGGAGACGTCCCGCCAGCCTTCAGTAATCTACTCCAAGGTATGTCTGTACCCAATGCTGCCTTTCCATTCTCACTGGTTCTCGCTAGAAGAATTCCTTTTCAATCCAAAGCCTAGAGAGGGTCTTTTAAATAGAAGCATCGTGATTGGTGGACGACAATATCAGGGGTCTCTTCGCTAAGATATCAAATCAGACAGCCCATCGGAGGTGGGGGCTTTGGGGGTAAATTAAAGGGAGCGTTATGCCGTAACCAGCCAGCCTATAGTACACAATTCTACCACATGCTTCAGATGCAATAATGATTTTGCTGCTGATGATGATGACGGTGTATAAAGAATTCAAACAGTCTTCTGGCTTTGTACTTATAATAGGTACAGATCCTAGAAACCTATTCATGAACTACATAGTTCACGTTGTGTTCATTTTGATGTCTGAATTAACAATCCAAAACCAAAATTATTTGATCATTTGTTTACTTGAGAATTAAAAAATATATATTCTGTCCTTTTTATGTGTGGTCATAAATTCTGGCAACCAAAATATGGGTTGACTTTGATCTGTGCATCTGCATTCTAGAAAAATATCTGAGTTGTCATTGAGGCAAAATTATATCAGAATCAGATTGACACATCAGTGTGTTACTTAAGGCTATCAAAAAGGATAATTCTAAGAGCCCCACTAGTGTGATTAAAGATTCAATAAACTTGAAATGGTATACTTCCCTAGATGCATGAATAGAGATTACAGTATTAAAATACTTTGAACCCCTAGACATGTTTGCGTATGTGTGCCTGAATCTGAATATCACTCTCTTTGAAGATGCATGAATAACAGTGCTTATTTTGAACTGGCAGTTGTAGGTGGGGCCCACCTGAACTAACGTTGTGAAGCCGACACTTATTTTTTCGCATCAGATTTTAACTCCGAGCAAGCGAGAGAGAATAAAATACAAATGGGGGAAGAAAGAGGGAGAGAAAATTGAAAAACAATGACAACGAAAGAGAGCAGGGATGAAAAGGAACCTGCAAGAGTGAGATAAAGTGACAGAGTGTGTCCGAAGGTGGATGAAAGAGGCTTGAGGTGGTATTAAGACTATGCAACCTTGGTATTCGGCACCCCCGGCATACTAAAGAGCCAGTCGCAGGCTTCTGCGTAAAACTTTGGCGTGTGGCACTTATTCCTTTACAAATCAAGCACTGGAGGGGTGCCTGAAGGTGGGTACTCAGTGCTTCCAAGGATGTTTGAATATTGATTCCACAATCTCTGCAGTCTAAATACTGTGTCTCAGTTAGTGTCAAGATATTAAATTCCAGTCAAGGAATACTTTATCTCTTTAGATTATTTAAAAATATAATGTATTATTCTGAACAGTAAAGACCCAGAACGAGGTATTTATTGAACAGCCACCACTTATTTACAACTTCTAAAACAGCAAAAATAAAAGTTAATTAAATAGATTGTTACTTTGAGATATATAGATATTTATTTATTGTATCATTAACTAAAATCGTTATAATTTCATTACAAAAAAAAGTTACAACAGAAATAGGATTTTTTATCTTTTGCACTTTCACTGTGAAGGAACTGCATAAGCACTTTATACTGTGCCACGTCATTATTTGTGCACTGTACTATTATAGGTACTGGTGGCAGGGTTTACACTTCACGATATGTCTCATCATCTTTGTCAGGATGGCTAAATATTCATCCCTCTCAGAATGGGACCGTGCGACATCGCATTTAGACCATCGTAGGGCATTTACGGCTTTGCCATGGTGCTTAATAGATGGTAGGTGCTGGATCCTCTTCGTTGCCATCTGAGGCTGCTCTAGTGAGTTATTTTGTTGCTAGCTTCGTACATTTTAGGAATCGTTCTGTTAGTTGGCATGATTCCCTCTTTAGTCTCCTTCAGAGGTATGACTTTGAAATCCACGATCAATGTTATTTTGGCGGTACATGAATGCATATTCTGGATTTTCAATTAAAGGCCATATGTACGAACACATTTTCCCATAGACACAGAATGGGTAAATCCCTTTGATACATCTGACCCTATGTGTCTCTTCAAATGAATGCGTAAGCATGGCAGAATTTGAATACAGTGTTACCTCAGACATGAATGAATATGGATTCCTGAATTTGAAACATGAATTGTGTGTAGCTCGAGAGTTGTTTGTGTTTTATAGACTCACTGTCATATCTAACTAAGAGCATTGAGATATGCTATCATCAATGTGCTTGCGGAAATATAAAAACATAGAAAAATGCAGAAAAGCCAATTTCCAGAAGCCAAGTGCGATACCTCAAAGGGTCTACTTAGGGCAGGAGATGAGGGCATGCTTGTGTGGACACGAGCATGCACTCCTAATTTACTAACATTTATACAAGGTTAAAACCAATTTACTACCGGTCTCATTTATTCAGTCCAAGTGCTTACCCATTGCAGCACTCAGCCACCCTTTCGTCCTTTACTCAGGCTGCCTCCAAATAAAGCCCTTTATAAGCTGATACTTTCAGAATGTTGCCTCATTACCACCCCTCACTTTACATGCAGTACATTTTTACCTGTGTGGCTTAGCGGCTGGGGCAGCCAACCTTGAAACTGGAGAACCAGGTTTGAGTCTGGTGGGAGGCTCAAACATCCTTTGATACTGGGCAAATCACCTAATCTCCCTGCGCCTAAAAATTGATGTGTCCATCGTTAATGCAACTGGCACGTATGTAAAGTGCTCTGATACCTTCAGGTCGAGTTCGCTCTATATAAAACTGCAAACAAATAAATGAATGAAAAACTTCTGAGTACATCGCTGTAAAGTAAAGACAATAGTAATTATGAGCTTCAATGGGGACACACTGGGAACAGCTCTGTTGGGTTCCTACTTGCTCTAACTCTGAACCCAGTTGGTGTGCAGTACTGATTAGAGACCAATAGGAAGATTCAGACCCTGGGACAAAGAGGCGATCCTTAGCGCTGGCCAATCCTGCTCCCTCCAGTTCTCCTGGTCAAGCAGTAAATCGGCATATGTGTTAACTTCTAGAAGCACTGGCGCTGGAACACGCTCCCTTCTTCCTTGCCCTCTCGGCTTCACATCTTGCAAAGGGATCTTTCAGAGGTGAGCACATGGGATTGGATGTCAGACAAGTTTCCAGCAGCATCCCCTGGAACCCGTCCAGATCAGTAGTACTTGTACCCCTAAACCAATACAGTATCCAGGTGCTGGCCGGCCATTTTCCTTCACTCCTGGGAACCAGCAGGCCATACAAAGCTGGGATCAGGGACTTCTCCAGACGAAAAATAGGAAGCTGTGGTCCTGTCAGAGGTGCAGCAATGCAAGCAAGCAGAGCCATTTTGAAGATCCCAGTCTGCATGACTGTTGTTTGATTTTTTGTTGCAGTTAACTCTGTGCAACAAGGAAACGATGTTTTTGACATTGTTTTCAATAGAACTACAGAAAGCATTACATGTATCTCAAGGAGGATAATACTGTGCTCAAAATAAGATAAAAACAAACATAGGAGTAAATACATTATTTTAAAATCGTGATTTTATAATCGTGTGAGTCAGTGAATAATATTTCCAGACCCGCACTCTCAAGTTCTTCAGTGCTGTGCAGTGCAAGAATGATATAACGAGAATGATATGTCGCCTGAATGAGTTGAAATGGATGCAAGGATTGTTATCTCTTGTCCTGTTGGAGAGGAGGAAGCGTTCCAGAGAAGGGAACATATGAAGTGTAAATAAGGACACTATGTCCCACACGTTTTCTGTCAACACTCTGTGTGTTAACCCTTCCCCCTCTAGAGGGACAGCCAGCCTCTTTGATCTCTCTCTCTGAATTAAGAACTGCGGACTGAGCCCTGTTTCCCTTTGATGCTTTTAATAAGGCCTTCGTAATGGCACTGTCTGTCAACGTCTGGGATGCCACTTTTTCTGTCACTCTTTCACCTGCCTTATTAAGTCAAATCCTGTTCAGTGAGCATCATTTTTCCATCACTCAGGATTGTGGCTAACATTAGCAAAGATTATGGTAACTTTTATAACAAAGGTTTACGATTTTGAGAAAAAAACGAATCTGTAAAATATTTAAAAAATAGTTCGCAAAAATAAATGAATGGAAATCGTAAAAGACAAAATATAGCCATGAATAAAAATACCAACAAATACAGTGTAAACTCAAAATCATTGTCACAGAGTTTCCACTAACGTAGATGGTTACTGAGCGGCTAGAATGTATCATTGGTTAATGCACATGCTGCACAGACTGGTTTAACATGCAAAGAGGTAGATTTCACCCTCAGCAGTTATTTAACGATTTAGAAAGTATCAACTTCTTAGTAAATGTCAGAAGCTAGTATTTACAGTGCTAAAGAATTATGGGTCTGTTGTTCAAAGGCCTGTTTCTGATGCAACAAAAGGGGGTGGTGATGAACAGAGTGTCTGAATTGAGCAGACCACTCTTACCCAGTCCAAAGATCAGGGCTTGATCCATCACCGTTATTTATCTCACTGCCCCATCCCAGCTCAGAACATGGCTATATGCAAATCAGTCTGTCCCTGGCCCAGTGCATCATGGGAACAGGGCAGACTGAACTACCAAGCCAATTCTTTACCAGAAAGGAGACAAGCTACCGGGGACCGGTTTCTGGCATTTCAGCCTCTTCGGCCCGGCTTGCTTGAATCCTGATGGAGCAGTGAGAAAGGGACTCATGTCTGAGTATACCCTGCCACACCTATAGTGGCCAAAATCGATTTACAAAAGGGGGTGGTGATGAACAGAGTGTCTGAATTGAGCAGACCACTCTTACCCAGTCCAAAGATCAGGGCTTGATCCATCACCGTTATTTATCTCACTGCCCCATCCCAGCTCAGAACATGGCTATATGCAAATCAGTCTGTCCCTGGCCCAGTGCATCATGGGAACAGGGCAGACTGAACTACCAAGCCAATTCTTTACCAGAAAGGAGACAAGCTACCGGGGACCGGTTTCTGGCATTTCAGCCTCTTCGGCCCGGCTTGCTTGAATCCTGATGGAGCAGTGAGAAAGGGACTCATGTCTGAGTATACCCTGCCACACCTATAGTGGCCAAAATCGATTTACAAAAGGGGGTGGTAATGAACAGAGTGTCTGAATTGAGCAGACCACTCTTACCCAGTCCAAAGATCAGGGCTTGATCCATCACCGTTATTTATCTCACTGCCCCATCCCAGCTCAGAACATGGCTATATGCAAATCAGTCTGTCCCTGGCCCAGTGCATCATGGGAACAGGGCAGACTGAACTACCAAGCCAATTCTTTACCAGAAAGGAGACAAGCTACCGGGGACCGGTTTCTGGCATTTCAGCCTCTTCGGCCCGGCTTGCTTGAATCCTGATGGAGCAGTGAGAAAGGGACTCATGTCTGAGTATACCCTGCCACACCTATAGTGGCCAAAATCGATTTACAAAAGGGGGTGGTGATGAACAGAGTGTCTGAATTGAGCAGACCACTCTTACCCAGTCCAAAGATCAGGGCTTGATCCATCACCGTTATTTATCTCACTGCCCCATCCCAGCTCAGAACATGGCTATATGCAAATCAGTCTGTCCCTGGCCCAGTGCATCATGGGAACAGGGCAGACTGAACTACCAAGCCAATTCTTTACCAGAAAGGAGACAAGCTACCAGGGACCGGTTTCTGGCATTTCAGCCTCTTCGGCCCGGCTTGCTTGAATCCTGATGGAGCAGTGAGAAAGGGACTCATGTCTGAGTATACCCTGCCACACCTATAGTGGCCAAAATCGATTTACAAAAGGGGGTGGTGATGAACAGAGTGTCTGAATTGAGCAGACCACTCTTACCCAGTCCAAAGATCAGGGCTTGATCCATCACCGTTATTTATCTCACTGCCCCATCCCAGCTCAGAACATGGCTATATGCAAATCAGTCTGTCCCTGGCCCAGTGCATCATGGGAACAGGGCAGACTGAACTACCAAGCCAATTCTTTACCAGAAAGGAGACAAGCTACCGGGGACCGGTTTCTGGCATTTCAGCCTCTTCGGCCCGGCTTGCTTGAATCCTGATGGAGCAGTGAGAAAGGGACTCATGTCTGAGTATACCCTGCCACACCTATAGTGGCCAAAATCGATTTACAAAAGGGGGTGGTGATGAACAGAGTGTCTGAATTGAGCAGACCACTCTTACCCAGTCCAAAGATCAGGGCTTGATCCATCACCGTTATTTATCTCACTGCCCCATCCCAGCTCAGAACATGGCTATATGCAAATCAGTCTGTCCCTGGCCCAGTGCATCATGGGAACAGGGCAGACTGAACTACCAAGCCAATTCTTTACCAGAAAGGAGACAAGCTACCGGGGACCGGTTTCTGGCATTTCAGCCTCTTCGGCCCGGCTTGCTTGAATCCTGATGGAGCAGTGAGAAAGGGACTCATGTCTGAGTATACCCTGCCACACCTATAGTGGCCAAAATCGATTTACAAAAGGGGGTGGTGATGAACAGAGTGTCTGAATTGAGCAGACCACTCTTACCCAGTCCAAAGATCAGGGCTTGATCCATCACCGTTATTTATCTCACTGCCCCATCCCAGCTCAGAACATGGCTATATGCAAATCAGTCTGTCCCTGGCCCAGTGCATCATGGGAACAGGGCAGACTGAACTACCAAGCCAATTCTTTACCAGAAAGGAGACAAGCTACCGGGGACCGGTTTCTGGCATTTCAGCCTCTTCGGCCCGGCTTGCTTGAATCCTGATGGAGCAGTGAGAAAGGGACTCATGTCTGAGTATACCCTGCCACACCTATAGTGGCCAAAATCGATTTACAAAAGGGGGTGGTGATGAACAGAGTGTCTGAATTGAGCAGACCACTCTTACCCAGTCCAAAGATCAGGGCTTGATCCATCACCGTTATTTATCTCACTGCCCCATCCCAGCTCAGAACATGGCTATATGCAAATCAGTCTGTCCCTGGCCCAGTGCATCATGGGAACAGGGCAGACTGAACTACCAAGCCAATTCTTTACCAGAAAGGAGACAAGCTACCGGGGACCGGTTTCTGGCATTTCAGCCTCTTCGGCCCGGCTTGCTTGAATCCTGATGGAGCAGTGAGAAAGGGACTCATGTCTGAGTATACCCTGCCACACCTATAGTGGCCAAAATCGATTTACAAAAGGGGGTGGTGATGAACAGAGTGTCTGAATTGAGCAGACCACTCTTACCCAGTCCAAAGATCAGGGCTTGATCCATCACCGTTATTTATCTCACTGCCCCATCCCAGCTCAGAACATGGCTATATGCAAATCAGTCTGTCCCTGGCCCAGTGCATCATGGGAACAGGGCAGACTGAACTACCAAGCCAATTCTTTACCAGAAAGGAGACAAGCTACCGGGGACCGGTTTCTGGCATTTCAGCCTCTTCGGCCCGGCTTGCTTGAATCCTGATGGAGCAGTGAGAAAGGGACTCATGTCTGAGTATACCCTGCCACACCTATAGTGGCCAAAATCGATTTACAAAAGGGGGTGGTGGTGATGAACAGAGTGTCTGAATTGAGCAGACCACTCTTACCCAGTCCAAAGATCAGGGCTTGATCCATCACCGTTATTTATCTCACTGCCCCATCCCAGCTCAGAACATGGCTATATGCAAATCAGTCTGTCCCTGGCCCAGTGCATCATGGGAACAGGGCAGACTGAACTACCAAGCCAATTCTTTACCAGAAAGGAGACAAGCTACCGGGGACCGGTTTCTGGCATTTCAGCCTCTTCGGCCCGGCTTGCTTGAATCCTGATGGAGCAGTGAGAAAGGGACTCATGTCTGAGTATACCCTGCCACACCTATAGTGGCCAAAATCGATTTACAAAAGGGGGTGGTGATGAACAGAGTGTCTGAATTGAGCAGACCACTCTTACCCAGTCCAAAGATCAGGGCTTGATCCATCACCGTTATTTATCTCACTGCCCCATCCCAGCTCAGAACATGGCTATATGCAAATCAGTCTGTCCCTGGCCCAGTGCATCATGGGAACAGGGCAGACTGAACTACCAAGCCAATTCTTTACCAGAAAGGAGACAAGCTACCGGGGACCGGTTTCTGGCATTTCAGCCTCTTCGGCCCGGCTTGCTTGAATCCTGATGGAGCAGTGAGAAAGGGACTCATGTCTGAGTATACCCTGCCACACCTATAGTGGCCAAAATCGATTTACAAAAGGGGGTGGTGATGAACAGAGTGTCTGAATTGAGCAGACCACTCTTACCCAGTCCAAAGATCAGGGCTTGATCCATCACCGTTATTTATCTCACTGCCCCATCCCAGCTCAGAACATGGCTATATGCAAATCAGTCTGTCCCTGGCCCAGTGCATCATGGGAACAGGGCAGACTGAACTACCAAGCCAATTCTTTACCAGAAAGGAGACAAGCTACCGGGGACCGGTTTCTGGCATTTCAGCCTCTTCGGCCCGGCTTGCTTGAATCCTGATGGAGCAGTGAGAAAGGGACTCATGTCTGAGTATACCCTGCCACACCTATAGTGGCCAAAATCGATTTACAAAAGGGGGTGGTGATGAACAGAGTGTCTGAATTGAGCAGACCACTCTTACCCAGTCCAAAGATCAGGGCTTGATCCATCACCGTTATTTATCTCACTGCCCCATCCCAGCTCAGAACATGGCTATATGCAAATCAGTCTGTCCCTGGCCCAGTGCATCATGGGAACAGGGCAGACTGAACTACCAAGCCAATTCTTTACCAGAAAGGAGACAAGCTACCGGGGACCGGTTTCTGGCATTTCAGCCTCTTCGGCCCGGCTTGCTTGAATCCTGATGGAGCAGTGAGAAAGGGACTCATGTCTGAGTATACCCTGCCACACCTATAGTGGCCAAAATCGATTTACAAAAGGGGGTGGTGATGAACAGAGTGTCTGAATTGAGCAGACCACTCTTACCCAGTCCAAAGATCAGGGCTTGATCCATCACCGTTATTTATCTCACTGCCCCATCCCAGCTCAGAACATGGCTATATGCAAATCAGTCTGTCCCTGGCCCAGTGCATCATGGGAACAGGGCAGACTGAACTACCAAGCCAATTCTTTACCAGAAAGGAGACAAGCTACCGGGGACCGGTTTCTGGCATTTCAGCCTCTTCGGCCCGGTTTGCTTGAATCCTGATGGAGCAGTGAGAAAGGGACTCATGTCTGAGTATACCCTGCCACACCTATAGTGGCCAAAATCGATTTACAAAAGGGGGTGGTGATGAACAGAGTGTCTGAATTGAGCAGACCACTCTTACCCAGTCCAAAGATCAGGGCTTGATCCATCACCGTTATTTATCTCACTGCCCCATCCCAGCTCAGAACATGGCTATATGCAAATCAGTCTGTCCCTGGCCCAGTGCATCATGGGAACAGGGCAGACTGAACTACCAAGCCAATTCTTTACCAGAAAGGAGACAAGCTACCGGGGACCGGTTTCTGGCATTTCAGCCTCTTCGGCCCGGCTTGCTTGAATCCTGATGGAGCAGTGAGAAAGGGACTCATGTCTGAGTATACCCTGCCACACCTATAGTGGCCAAAATCGATTTACAAAAGGGGGTGGTGATGAACAGAGTGTCTGAATTGAGCAGACCACTCTTACCCAGTCCAAAGATCAGGGCTTGATCCATCACCGTTATTTATCTCACTGCCCCATCCCAGCTCAGAACATGGCTATATGCAAATCAGTCTGTCCCTGGCCCAGTGCATCATGGGAACAGGGCAGACTGAACTACCAAGCCAATTCTTTACCAGAAAGGAGACAAGCTACCGGGGACCGGTTTCTGGCATTTCAGCCTCTTCGGCCCGGCTTGCTTGAATCCTGATGGAGCAGTGAGAAAGGGACTCATGTCTGAGTATACCCTGCCACACCTATAGTGGCCAAAATCGATTTACAAAAGGGGGTGGTGATGAACAGAGTGTCTGAATTGAGCAGACCACTCTTACCCAGTCCAAAGATCAGGGCTTGATCCATCACCGTTATTTATCTCACTGCCCCATCCCAGCTCAGAACATGGCTATATGCAAATCAGTCTGTCCCTGGCCCAGTGCATCATGGGAACAGGGCAGACTGAACTACCAAGCCAATTCTTTACCAGAAAGGAGACAAGCTACCGGGGACCGGTTTCTGGCATTTCAGCCTCTTCGGCCCGGCTTGCTTGAATCCTGATGGAGCAGTGAGAAAGGGACTCATGTCTGAGTATACCCTGCCACACCTATAGTGGCCAAAATCGATTTACAAAAGGGGGTGGTGATGAACAGAGTGTCTGAATTGAGCAGACCACTCTTACCCAGTCCAAAGATCAGGGCTTGATCCATCACCGTTATTTATCTCACTGCCCCATCCCAGCTCAGAACATGGCTATATGCAAATCAGTCTGTCCCTGGCCCAGTGCATCATGGGAACAGGGCAGACTGAACTACCAAGCCAATTCTTTACCAGAAAGGAGACAAGCTACCGGGGACCGGTTTCTGGCATTTCAGCCTCTTCGGCCCGGCTTGCTTGAATCCTGATGGAGCAGTGAGAAAGGGACTCATGTCTGAGTATACCCTGCCACACCTATAGTGGCCAAAATCGATTTACAAAAGGGGGTGGTGATGAACAGAGTGTCTGAATTGAGCAGACCACTCTTACCCAGTCCAAAGATCAGGGCTTGATCCATCACCGTTATTTATCTCACTGCCCCATCCCAGCTCAGAACATGGCTATATGCAAATCAGTCTGTCCCTGGCCCAGTGCATCATGGGAACAGGGCAGACTGAACTACCAAGCCAATTCTTTACCAGAAAGGAGACAAGCTACCGGGGACCGGTTTCTGGCATTTCAGCCTCTTCGGCCCGGCTTGCTTGAATCCTGATGGAGCAGTGAGAAAGGGACTCATGTCTGAGTATACCCTGCCACACCTATAGTGGCCAAAATCGATTTACAAAAGGGGGTGGTGATGAACAGAGTGTCTGAATTGAGCAGACCACTCTTACCCAGTCCAAAGATCAGGGCTTGATCCATCACCGTTATTTATCTCACTGCCCCATCCCAGCTCAGAACATGGCTATATGCAAATCAGTCTGTCCCTGGCCCAGTGCATCATGGGAACAGGGCAGACTGAACTACCAAGCCAATTCTTTACCAGAAAGGAGACAAGCTACCGGGGACCGGTTTCTGGCATTTCAGCCTCTTCGGCCCGGCTTGCTTGAATCCTGATGGAGCAGTGAGAAAGGGACTCATGTCTGAGTATACCCTGCCACACCTATAGTGGCCAAAATCGATTTACAAAAGGGGGTGGTGATGAACAGAGTGTCTGAATTGAGCAGACCACTCTTACCCAGTCCAAAGATCAGGGCTTGATCCATCACCGTTATTTATCTCACTGCCCCATCCCAGCTCAGAACATGGCTATATGCAAATCAGTCTGTCCCTGGCCCAGTGCATCATGGGAACAGGGCAGACTGAACTACCAAGCCAATTCTTTACCAGAAAGGAGACAAGCTACCGGGGACCGGTTTCTGGCATTTCAGCCTCTTCGGCCCGGCTTGCTTGAATCCTGATGGAGCAGTGAGAAAGGGACTCATGTCTGAGTATACCCTGCCACACCTATAGTGGCCAAAATCGATTTACAAAAGGGGGTGGTGATGAACAGAGTGTCTGAATTGAGCAGACCACTCTTACCCAGTCCAAAGATCAGGGCTTGATCCATCACCGTTATTTATCTCACTGCCCCATCCCAGCTCAGAACATGGCTATATGCACCATCAGGATTCAAGCAAGCCGGGCCGAAGAGGCTGAAATGCCAGAAACCGGTCCCCGGTAGCTTGTTTCCTTCCCAGTGTAAGAATTGGCTTTTGTAGTTTGGTTTGCCCTGTTCCCATCATGCACTGGGACAGGAACAGACTAATTTGCATACAGCCAGGTTCTGAAACTGGGATGGTGCAGTGAGCTAAAAAACGGTGTTGGATCTAGCCCTGATCTCTTGACTGGGTGAGAGTATTCTGTTTAATTCAGAGACTCTGTCCCTCACCACCCCTTGTTGTAAATATGTTTCTGATGCTAAGCATGTGACTCACAAAATCACAGGGGTTGCAACCACAAACTATCTATCTTTTGTAATTCACAAAAGCCCTTTTATGAGTCGACTGAGAAAAGACTTCCACTCTTTAAAATGGCTTTTCCCATCCTTTCCAAATCACAAAAAGGATGGGCCAAGTAAAGGGCATCCCCCTCACACAGTGAATTACTATGGGATGCATTAATTGTTTGAGACCACCACTGGAATTGAAAACCGAAAAGTTCAATGGTTGACACCAACGTTGGAATAGCAACTGATCCACAAAAAGGGAAGTTTTCCCTGTGGAACATCTTCCACTCTGTGAATCATGGCTGCTGTTCTTCAGTGGTGTGGAGAAGGTTGAGGTCCTGGGGACCATTCCTCTCAACCCAAATCTCCTCCTAGTATGTCAATATATATTTTTTAAAGTCCACTTCTGTCTCTAAATGGGACCATAGCTATTTTTTTAAAATAAACAGGAACACAGACGTTGGTTTCCATTTCTGCATTCTCAGCTATTCATAGAGCATATGAGACATGCTGCAGCTTTCTAACAGCGGCGACTCCGCAATGGCGTGGGAGCGTCGCCCCACTGGCTCAGTGCCAGCAGCTGAAAAATGAAACAATATTTTATTATTGTTTTATCTTTCAGCTGCTGGCTGAGACAGCGTGTGCAGGGAGGGGCGGAGATGGGCTCTGGCTGATGGGACGGAGTGATGTGCCCTGCTAAGTGCCCATGTCAGTGTGGCAGGCCATCTTAAGGCGGCCAAACAGATAGGCACAGTTAGGTTTCTCCAACCCAGCTGTATTGCACAGCCGGGTTGGCGAAACAGCACAGACTCCCTCTGCCTGAGCGAGCGGTAAACTAGCCCGCTCAGGCCAATCCCTGTGCTGCTCTCATGCTTGGTAATAACATGAGAACGGCGTGGGGATTCGATGAGGAGTCTATGATGCTGTCCCAGGGACGGCTGGGAGCAGGAAGCAGAGGTTGCCCTCAGCAATATGTAAGTTTTGATAATTTATTATTAACACCCTTGTGCTCCTCGCTTGTTCCCTTGCACTCTCCCCATGCTCCCCCACACTCTCCCCATGCTCCCCCACACTCTCCCTGTGCCCCCTCCACCCCTTTTTATTTGTGTTGGCCGCCACTGCTTTCTAATATACTTTTTCCCATGCGTGCAGCTGATTAGTATATCGATCACATCACAAAATGCTGGGTAGGTCACAAAAAATTGGTAAGCGTTTTGCACCCATCATTGCGATCTGCTCAGTGATGTATCAGGCCCTATATGAATATTGGATGCAAACGCTATACTTGAAACCTTCAATTAGTTATACATAAATGTCATCCCCTTTGGATTCCCAATTGAATAAGCCTTGTGCAATGTGGTTTTCAAGTTAAAACTTTTTTTAAAGTATACATGCTTCGCACTCACAATGTATCAAACCAAAACAGGATAGTCCCAAACAATACGTCACTGACTTCATGACAAAAATACACAAAGCCAGCAGTTTCCAGACGTGTAGCAGGGAGTTTTATCAATGTATCTATGCATTCTTACCTTGTATGTGCGCAATCTGACCCTCTATCTTTATTTTTTGTTAGGGGATCTGGCCAGTGAAATCCTGCAACAATGTATACTGGTCATTTATAAGTGTCTTGTAAGCATATATTTTTATATTCAAAACCTTTATCCAGGGAGTAGCTTCCGGGTATGTTTGTGGGGTGACACCCCCGAGTAAATGCATTCTTTATTTGATTTGATTTTTAGTTTCGTGTTGCTCTCAAATGCCCTGAGGCATCTTGGCGCTACTGCCATACTAATCAGAGGAGAAATAGTGCAGAAATATGATAACTCTTTATCGATTAAAGAGCCAGGTCTTTATTAATTTCCAAAACGTTAGAAAATCTGGGCATTTCCTTAGGTTGACTGGAAGGACGTTCTGGTAGCTTAGCGGTCCAAGGACATAACTTCTACCTCCCCATGTGGCACGTTTAACCCTTGGTAATGTTAAGAGCTTTGCATCTGAGCATCTACACATCCTCTGAGGGGTATACCAAACACATTTTAAAGAAAGGAAATGAGGTCCAACATTGTGCAGTGCCTTAAATGCAATACAGAGAGCCTTAAATTCCAATTGTCTTGCAACCAGTAGCCAATTGTCATTTGATCAAGACCTGTGATGCTGATTGATATTTTGGAATCCCAGTTAGAAGCCGGGCAGAGGCATTCTGCAGTATCTGTAGTTTTTGAAGGGATTTATTTCAGATGGTAATAAAAAGGGCACTTCATTAATCTATTTTGGGTGAAACTAGGGTGGAGACAAACGTTTTTGAAGATCCAGAGGATTGTAAGGACAAATCTTTGTTATTATTTTCAAAGTAAGGACTACTCATGAGGCAAGAGCGAGGATTTGATCTTCTTAGTGAAGTTTATCATCAAGGAGAATTCCTAGATTCCTTCCTTTCTGTACTAGTGTAGGTGGGATCCCCATATCCTGTGGCCACCAAGTTGGTGACCAGATGGACTTATCTTTACCAAAAAGAAGGACATCAGTCTCTCCTGCATTAAGCTTTAAGCAGTTTGCTCTCATCCATTGTTCTATCTGGGACATAAATGAACTAAACCTATGTGCAGCTTCTTTGTGGTCGTTGGATACTGGCACCACAATTTCGATGTCATCAGCATAGGACATCACTGAAAAACCTATTGCTTTTATAAGTTTAGCCAGAGAGGTGACATCAAGATTGAAAAGATTGTGGCCCAATGAGGAGAACTGGGGTACCCCACATGGCAGACAAAATTGTTCAGAGATAAAATAAGCCCATTGCTACACAATTCGTTCTGTTTGTTAAAAATGCTGTTAACAGCTTCAGCGCTGAGCCTCCTATTCTTAGCTCAGCTAATCGGTCCATTAGGATGGTATGGTTGACCGTGTCAAAGGCCCCAGAGAGATCCAACAATTTCAGTGCGGCTCGACCTCCACTGTCTAGAATTAATCTAAGTTCTTCAGATGCAGCTAGCAATGCAGTTTCTGTGCTGTGTGCCTTTCTAAAGCCATATTGGGTGAAATCTAAAAGATTATTCTTGCCAATACAAGACATGAGTTCCATGGTCAAGGCTTTCTCTAGTAGCGTAGCTGGAAAAGGCAGTCAAAAGGTAGGACTGTAGCTGCTGAGTTCCTGGGGGTCAAGGTCATTCTTTTTTAACAAAGGTAGGATGATGGAGTCTTCCATTCAAAGGGAATATAACTGGTACTAATAACTTCATTTAAGATCTTGGCCAATTGAGTGCCAAAGACCCCAGGAGCCAAATGGACAATTTTTGGAGGGCACGGATCAAGTGGGGAACCCGATTTAATAGCCTCCATTAAGTTTAGAACTTGTTCTTTATTTCACAAAGGAAACGTATTGAAGATAATTTTAGGAAGTTGTGAGTTGTTCAGCAGGGGCTGAAATGCCCCTTGATTATTTAATGTGAAGAAATCTAAAACTTCTTTTACTATTTTCTGAAAAACGTTTGCAAGATTGTTGCATAAAATTTTATCACAATTACTATTATTGAATGCGAACATTTTTGATCGTTTTTTAACTGTGCTAAAGAATTCCTTTGCTGAATTATCAGATTGAAGGATCTTGTCTGTAAAGTTATTTGTTTTTTCTTTTAATATTAATTTTTATAATCTGCATCGACTTTTTATAGGCCTCTCATGAGAGTCATATTTGGATCTCCAAGCCTCCTCCAATTTCCTATATAAATGTTTCTGTGTTCTCAGGCAATCAAAAAACCAGGATTCTGAGGGGGTTTTACGACGATTGATAAAAACCTTTTCCAGTGCAAGGCTATTCATTGCTTTTTTTGTCCACATTGTTTACCTCTGTGTAGTTGTCTCATAATCTTGCATAAGATGGCTTGGTAGTTGGGTCTGGTGATCCTTTATTGAGTCTTCTGTGTCTGTGCTGTGGTTTAGAAGGATGGTTTTAACTTGCTTATTTTTGTAAATAGGAACACAGAGATATAAAGTGACTGATTTTCAAAGAAACGAGTGAATCTGCACTCTGAGAAGCATGCCTAGGAATCAGTGAAGATGCACTACTTTTTGAAATTCACAAACATTGGTGATATTAAGCAGGGACAGATGCTTCAGTCTCAGGTATCCAGGCATACTACTGGCAATGCTATGAAAGAAATTTACTTTAGCACTTTGCTGGAACAAATCTTTAACAATTTCCAAGATGGGAAAGGATCAGATGGGAGTTTTAGAATGCCCACAAACTCACAAGTTGGTGTGCATTCACAAACTCTGCTGCTTCTTCCACTCCCAAATCCATTCATGGGGGTAACAAAGTTGTGATGTATGTGTTAACACATTAAACACAGACCTATTTGTGTTGCAAGTGCTTGTTTCTTTCTTTATGCACCCCCACCCAGCTCATCTGCTGCCCCCTTCCACTTCTCCAGCTTCTCATCAGCGCTTAAATATTCCTCATCAAGCCCACTTCACTGTTGCTCCCACCTCTCTGTTACATATTGTTCTTAGTTTTCTGGAGTGCCTCACAGCTGTATTTTGCATGAATCTTGGCATACTTCAGCTGCAATTTGCTGCCAGGCCAGACATTTCTTTAAAAATAGACCTTCTGGTGTACTTTCTGTATTTTTCTAATTTACCCCATTAAGATGGATGTTTGCCATCTTGGAATGGTATATGAAAGCAAACAAGAAAACGCCAGTGCGTCATGACAAATGGCCATTCATGCATGACGATACATGTGCATGCATGTTCAGCATTGGCAAACACAGCCTGAAACTGGTCCCAGAATGCTTGTCTCCGATCAAGGGAAGACATGGCTTGGCATTTCAGGCTGGACTGTTCCCATGAGGCACAGGGTCAGGACTGATTTGCATACAGCTGTGTCTGAACTCGGGTGGGGAAGTGAGCTAAAGAACGATGATGGATTCAACTAAGATATGTGACTGGGGTTGAGTGTCTGAAAAGTTTCAGCACTCCGTCCATCATCTCCCTATGCTTGCTTTGTTCACCATAAGTTGTCAGGGTGTGCCCAGACGTTGCTCCCTTGCTCCGTTTGCCACTGGATTGAAGCTAGCCTGGCTGATTAGGGCTGTTAGCTCGAAACCGGTCCTAGGATGCTTGTTTCGAGTCCAGGGAAGACATGGCTTGGCATTTCGGGCTGGACAGCTCCATATGAGGCACAGGGGCATGACTGATTTGCATATAGCTGTGTCTGAACTGGGTGGTGAATTGAGCTAAAGAACGATGATGGATTCAACCCAGATTTGTGACTGGGGGTGTGTGTCTGAAAAGTTTCAGTGCTCCGTTCATCATCTACTTGTGTTTGCTTTGTTTGCCCTAAGTTGGCAGGGTATGCCAAGACGTGGGTCCCTTGCTCACTTTGCCACTGGATTCAAGCTAGCCTGGCTGATGAGGGCTGTTAGCATGAAACCGGTCCCAGGATTCTTGTTTCCGGTCCAGGGAAGACATGGATTGGCAGTTCAGGCTGGACTGTTCCCAAGAAGCACAGTGTCAAGACTGATTTGCATATAGTTGTGTCTGAACTGGGTGGCAAAGTAAGCTAAAGAACGATGATCGGTTCAACCCAGATCTGTGACTGGGGTTGAGTGTCTGAAAAGTTTCAGCGCCCCATCCATCATCTCCTTGTTTGCAGCATTGGCAAACAAACGTGATTTTCTTTTTGTTGAGTCAGAACATTTCAAACCAAAAGATTGAGTAAAGTAAATGAAAGATGATAACTTATGGACTGTCCTATGCTTTTTTATTAAAGTCAATGAAAATCCCATCACAAACAAAACATCTGTGATTGATTTTATAATGAACAGTCAATGCAAGAACACTGTAGTAGTGTACAAATTTGCAAGGATTTGTTTCTTGAAATCTTTGTGAAGTTCTGTTGAAAGTGGATGTGGTGTGTGATATAAAGAAGAGGGTGTGATTGTGTAAAATCGTAGCATTCATGCTTGGGTCCCTGAACTGCTCCGGCTATACCGCGGTTCACATTTACATTTCTTAAGTGTACAGCTCCAAACCCCACTGAACCTAGTTCTGTTCCAAGCATAGGGAGTCACAGCATGGGCATAGGTGGTGCTCAGGGATTACAGCATTTCCTGTACCTATTCAGAGCTAAGAGAAGCCCTGACAAGTGGTGGAGAAAATTACAGAACCAATTACCTGTAGTCAGCATCTTGCCCTTCTTGGGCAGGGCATGTCGCTTCAGGGAATTGATGCCAAAATAGTTAATTTTTCCTTCACTAAAATCGGTTGAAGTAGGGACTTTTTGCCCACATTTTTGAAGGACAAAGTTTCTCGACTTTGTCCAACTTAATAAGCAGAAGAAAATTCAATTAAGTAGAGCACACCTTATTATGAGCACAGTATGCCATATATCTTCCCTTTAAGAAAAATAATATAAACGTTTTGCAAACAACATAACAAATAAAGTGATTATAGCAAACGTAAGCATGAAAGTCTTTACAAAACCCTTAATTAAGGGTGAGTAAGATTCATCTTTACACAAAATCTTTACGATAAGCTTGTGTTCTCACCTTACTTTTATCATGCAACTCTCTTTTCACACTTCCTTTTTTCTCTCTTGAATATCCTACACCACTACCGGCTTTTCCAACACATGTGCATCCGGTAAGGTTACATTCTCACAGTGTCTTTTGGACCATATTTAGAGACACAACTAAGATTTGAAAGGCAACCATGGCTGGCTTCCACAAGATTCCTAAAACATTTTATGACTTTGAGGGGCCTGGTAAACTTTGAGAACTTCTCAAACCCTACAGGAGGTTTTACACATACCCAGTCTCCCACTTATCAAGCCCTACTCGTGATGGCCTTCTACCATCAAATTCTTTTTTTTCTCTTTGCTTTGCAATCTCTTATCACACAAACACCACTCATGTTCAGTGGAAAATTTACACAGCTTTTCTTGGAATTAACTTGTAATTCGGATTCTTCCCCTAAGAAGCTTGAATGGTGTTTCCCAGTTTTTTGATATGGCATTAACTTGTATGCTTCTTTTCTTTTCTGCAGTTGCACCTTCTACTCAAGTCCAGCTGCTCTGGACAGTTAAATAAATTTTTTCACTTTATAATTAATTCTTTCAACCATTACTTTACATGCTAAATCATATAGAAACCCCTTTTTTGTGTTTAACCACGCAAGCATAAAAAACCTCCTCTATTTCTTTGGAGCAAATCTGTACACCATTATCAGTCAAAATTCTACTAGGATATTCTTCACTAACAAACATCTCCTGAAGGAAAGTCTTGATACTTTTTGAAGTGATGTCACACACCCATTTGAATTCTAGCCACCTTGAGAACAAATGTACCGAAATAAATACATGGGGAATAATCACATTCTCAGGTAAAAGTCCAGTTAAATCTAAAGATACCTCTTTCCTTGTAATCTTCGTTATCTCTCTACAACACATAGGTGGAGTAAGAGGTTTCAGAAGCTTATCACTTGTATCACACTCGCAACATTCCTTCACCCTTCTTTCAAGTTCGAGGTCACTTCCAGGCCACCCAAAATCCAAACTCAGTCTCTGATCGGTTTTCACCAGACTGAGAAGCCCTTCATTCGCCTAACTAAACACATGTATTCTCAAAATCTTTTTGGAAATACTAAAAGGCAAATCATCCTTTTTAAGCAATTCATCTTTGATAATCCAAAATGGTTGAGTTGAGCCAAGTAAATTGAATTTGTTCAACCATCCATACTTTCTATGCCTAATTAGAGAATGTAAAACAACCTTTATCCTCTTCTAACTATCAAAGTTCCTCAGAAATGGCTCTAGTTATCACACATACCATCTCATCTCATCATCCAACAACTCCTCAACACAAGATTCATCGACAATAGCCAAATCCACCAAGGTGTACTCCTGCAAACCAAATACCTATTTTCTGATACAGCATCAAGGCGTTTTCTCTCAACAATCCCACACAACGGTTTGTGATCAGTGCACACCACAAATGCAGTACCTGACAACAAAATTCTTAAATTTGTTGAGTATCCATTGAACTCCTAACGTCTTCCTCTCAATGATGGTATAGTGAGACTCGGCACTGTTGTGGTCCCTTAAGGCAATACATTGGCTTCTTCTATCCCATGGTCAACTTGAGGTATTGCGGCACCTAAACCTTTGGAACTAGAATGAATGGTTACTACATATGTCTTCCCTGGTACAAAAGTGTTCTAGCAGGTAGGATTTTTAGAATATTTTTGACTTTTTTAAAACTTTGTTCCCTTCCCAATTCTACTTAAATTCCACTCCTTTAAGAAGTAACACAAGTATGGCAACTGTTTTACTAGCTAGACCTTTCACAAATTTCCCATAGAATACCACTTTGCCCAAAAATGAAAGTAGTTCTGTCATGTGGCCCGGTTAGAAATTACGCCATCTTTTTGCTCACGTTCCTTAAGTTGCTTTCTTTCTACATCATGGTGACTTTTGACATGCATTTGTGTACGTGTCATTGCAGGATAGAATTCCCCAAAACTGCATTTGCTTACATTTCAACTTAGTGTGCTTACTAAGTTGAAATGTAAGCAAATGCAGTTTTGGGGTTGTATAGTGTTCACTGCACAAATGTCACAGCTTATTGTTGCACAGTTGGTGACAACACTATCTAACTAATATAAACAATTGCAGCCTGACAAAGACCTTGACATGCTAATATGGGCACTGTTCATTATATATACAAACTCAGTTCCTTGTTAAAATCAGAGGAGCACTCTACTGACACTTTAAGGTCTTGGTACATTGGAATTCCAGCACAGCTGATTCCTTTCCTCTCCACAAGGGATGTCCCACTCGACACCAAGACAGACAGCCTGATGACACTTGCCCACAGGTAATGGGGAGTTAGATCACCTGGCAGAGATTATTGGCATATTACTCACATGCGGCTAAACTAGGTTAGTAGTGTCAGGTAGGAGCACACTACATTATTATACAATTTATATATCCAGCATATATTTATTGTTTTAGCACAGTGGTGGGATTAGTCATTCTCTCCACTGTTCTTGTATTATTAACTATGGTAATATGTTGTGTTCTATTATTAATTGCAGCGTACATATTTACTCAAGAATTTCACTGCTTCATTAACCCCTTGCATGCTCATGACGCCCCCCATCCATCATGAGTCATGGTGGGGGTATGCTCATGACGGCCGGAGGCTGTCCGAATCCCGCCCACTAATTAGAATGTTCGCACAGCGCAAAAATTCACCACGCATGCAAGGGGTTAAATATTGAAACTGCAAGTTATGTATTTCTTGTGTATCTAGGGGCCAGATGTAGGTAAAATAGATTTACCGATTTTTAATTACCGAATTTTACCGATTCGGTAATTAAAAATCAGTAAATCTAAGGGGTGGATATTTAGGTATTCCAGATGTGCTGGAATACCGATTCTGAAGAATTCGGTATTTACCGATTCGGTAAATACCGAATCGGTAATGCCCATAGGAATGAATGGGCATTACCGAATCAGTATTTACCGAATCGGTAAATACCGATTTTCACAAGGGTGCAGGGGTTGTCACTTTGACACCCTCTGGCACCCCCAAAACAGGCTCGGGTGCCATGTGGCAGGCATACATGCCCGAAGGGCAGGTCTGCCTGTCACATGGCATAGGTGTACATGCATACATGTGCATGCACACCGGAATCGGTATTTTACCATCAAATTGGATTTGATGGTAAAATACCGATTTGGTAAGGCCTCTGGGACTCTGAAGAGTCCCACCTACATCTGGGTGTCTCAGAATCGGTAAAAATACCGAATTTTTATTTTACCGAATCGGTAAAATTACCGAATCGGTAATTTTACCGATTCGGTAAGATATTGCCCCCTACATACCTGTCACCCATTTACCGATCGGTAACGGCCAAAAACAGCCGTTACCGCTCGGTAAATGGCCTCAAACGGCCACCTACATCTGGCCCTAGATCTGTTCCCTTGATATCCTTGGGATATCAGGGTTGTCATGTTCTGAGGTTGCACACACATTTGATATCCTGTAAGGTTAGGAGTACGAATGATGCACTGTGCCTAGCAGGACTCTATGCCAACATATTCTGAGGGTGTGCATGGAATCATTCCATCACAATCCTGACATTTAGGTTGTTCCACAAATGTGCAGTTTTACTGACAAAAGTACAAACCGTAGGACAGTTCTTTATTTTGTGGTACATTTATTTTTTCAATGGTGCTAGCTAATTCTTTCAGCGACAGTGTACCTCTACTATTCACTCTGTGTCCTAGATAGGATATTTCCTGAACACCAAAACAACATTCAATTGAATGCAAATTATGATCTGCAAAACTTATAAGAACTTCTGTCACCCTTTTTTGTGCTTCAACCATGTCTCAGCAAAAATTAGAACTTTGTCCGATAATATTTTACAACCCAAATACCATCTAAAATAGTTGCCATGGCCCTCTGAATAACAGAGGCTGCCAAATGGCATTCAAATAAATTTAAATGAACCCATAGGCAATGTCCCTCTGATTGTTTTCTTTTGTGTGTAGCAATGAAGGGTCTCTGTGCACTGCAGCCAGGGCTAAGTGTGCCAAAGGCATGCAACAGCTCACTATGCAAGCGATGCAGTGCATGAGTTACCAAAGTCAATAGGTTCTGCCACTTCAAATTAAATGTAGAAAGAGTATTTTGACTCACTCTTATTTGCACATAATGATCAATTTAAGTCAGACGCATAATACACTAACATGATCATTAGTTTCCTATTACATTTACTCCACTAGCACCTGCAGTGCACAGGCTCAGAAATGACGGTACTCAAATGTTTGTACCATTAAGTCAATTTACTTTGAATAGTGTGGGAAAACATTCAAAAAAGCTCTCAAGTTTTTCCATGCCAGGCATGAGTACTGTTCCAATCATGTTTGTTCCTTTCCATTGCATAACATACATTTTTCCACCATGTTATAGCAACAAGATTTCAAACGCTAGAATGCAAAGTAAAAATACGTTTTGGGTGAATTAGCTATGCCTCACATTGGGCAGCGGGAGATGAGCTAGCCATTGTCTGATATTGGACAGCAACAGATATCTGCCTCTGGTTTCTGGAGCACAAAAACCCTAAGAAGTGCAGCTTAATGTCTGTCATGGCCAAGAAAGAGTAGAAGGCAGAGCTCTTCATGGTATGAGTGTAGGATGACTGCCGGGTGTATCATTGCTCCAGGTCATCACATGATACCTAGGCCTCGACCTCATCCTCAAAGCCGATTTTGGTAGAGATGCATCTGGTTCTGGGCCCAGAGCCTCCTATTTCAACCTAGAGTTTCAATCTCCCTCAACCTTCACCTGCTCACTCCCAGAGAGTCTTATGGTACAGACTTCCTCTTCCTCCTAGCAGAATCCTAACTTTGTCCCCGGGAGATTGCCTAGGAGGACTAAGGCAAATGGGGAAAAAGGTGTTCTTTTCGAGGAGCCTTGCTCTTTCATTTTAAGAATGCAGCTTGCCTTCTGGCACAAGGGGTTTTCTGACCCTTCCTTGTCACCTTTGAGACCATTTTGCGGATGTGTTGCATGCTGGGCAGGATACAGCTGAAGAGTATCTCTTCTCGTTTGGCCTACATACTATGGAATGGATGCTGAGATCTCGAATTTCTTTGTTGCCATGCATGACCATATATACATGGATGTGCTCCACTTGCTGTTTTGGTGATGTCTAGTTTATTCTTTTGAACATTCTCTTTGATGATGCTCATGTTTTTGCCAAGAAGGCTGACTTATCTTTGGAACATTTTGAACAAGGTTGGGCCATGGCCCACTCATTGGGCCTGCCTTCCCCTGCATTTCAGTTCCACAGAAAATACAGTATATTCTGCAATTACTCCAAAGCTTTACCCTTTTGGCAGCGCTACCCTTCATAACCAACCAGTTCTTTCCGCATCACAGAGGACATGGCAGTTCCAAGGGGAGTCAATGACAGCATTAAAGGCCTCCTCCTCTCCAGAATCCCAAAACCACATTTGATTGCCCTTAAGGAAACACATGTGGCCTGTAGTGGGGAGGGTGCGCTTTCACTTATATCACTGGCTGTCCATCACTACTGTCAATGGTCCCACCAGAGTGTCAAGCAAGGCACACCCCTCATGTCCTCTCCCATTATGCATTTCCTCCATTCCCACAAAGGACCCTGCTTTCTCTCTCTCTAGCACAATATATCTTCTTTTCCTTTGGCACTGTCAACACTTCTTAGAGGTTGGCAAGCCATTGGAGGTTCGAGCCAGATGCTGGGCAATGGCTCACCGTTAGGTCCTCTTGGAACCTCAAGACTAAACCTACCTGAGCTTCTGCCTGCCACCCACATTCTAAGCTCACGCACCAAGAATTAAAGACAAACATTAACCCTTGATGATTTTGAAGAGACTTTCTCATATTCTTGCATGATGTTTAATGTATAATTTGCATGCCACACATTATCCGCACTTGACTTGATCCCAGGCTCTTAAAGCCAAGCCAGAACCTTTCCTTGGACTGCCTTGTTAAATTGTTGACCCTCCTACCTCATAATTCACAGTAAATACCGCGACAGATGTGTGTCTCCTGCTAACACTCAGCTCCCTATACTCAGCAGTTGGAGCACAGTGGCGAAGGAGGAGTCCTTCGCCACTGTGCTCCATCTTCTGTGTACTGGAACTCTTTGGACTACAAATGTCTACATTAATGAGAGGAATCAGAAAACATTCAGCTGCAAAAGAGAGGTCAGATCATGCACACTGCCTCTACAGTCCCCAGTCTGCCACGCCATGAACAGCCCATAGAATACCCCGAAGAGCACTCTCACCTGTCAAACACAGTGTTCAGATTAACTATCAGCTAATCTAAAAGCTACCTGTACCCCGACTCCCTTACTTCATCCATAAATTTAACAAACCCATTACAGGTGGCTGATGTTTTAGGTACCCGGCAGCCACCCACTCCCCTCAGGAAATTATCCTCCTAAGCAGACTTGAGAAGGCACCTCGAGGGACACCTACCTGTTCCCTAACACTGTGAAAAACCACCAAAAGACATCAATGTGGCCCATCATTGGTATTGGGAGAAAGGGTTCAGAAGCCAGCAGCGCATTTGCTTGAGCCATAACAGTAATGAATTGTGCAATGTTGGGATTTTACTATAAACAGATGAATTAATTCAACTTTTAAAGATAGCACTATGCTGAAAACATAAAAACTACATTTCACATAATGCCTGTCACTATATAAAAGATGACTACTACAGACTGCACCCATTTGAGAAAGATGGAAATCGAAACGCATTGTGGGACTTTAAAGGCTGCTATTTCAATACATGAATGTTGCCAACGCTTCTGGGAGTGCAATATATATATATATATATATATATATATATATATATATATATATATATATATATATATATATATACTCTATATACATCGTTAATGACCTATGTTGGCCAAGAACTTTACAAACTTTACAAATAATGCAAAAAAGATAACAAGATATTGTAAGCCATTGGCCCTGAAGTGTATTGGTAACTGTATACATATATACATGAAGTGTATTGGTAACTGTATACATATATATGAATTTACCTTTATTCCGACTGGAGGCCTTTGTTTGTGCTGAAAGCTGGGCATGATTCTACATGTGGAATATATATTTACTAGCAGCCCGTCCTGACGTTGTCCGGGAGCAATTAGGCTTCAGGGCCCCTGCCAGCCCCGACGTTGTCCTTGGGTCCCCCAGAGCCTTCCTCCATATATTGCACTATTATATCTCTATGTTTACTTTGTACGCTTTTGAAACCTGCACACGTAACTTGTTCCTCCTGTAATGCACCGTTTGGCTCACTTTTTTAATACTCCGTTTGCTTCCTCTTGCTACCTGCACACGTCACTTTTCCTCCTATACCTCTATGTTTACTTTCTACGCTTTTGTAACCTGCACACGTAACTTTTTCCTCCTGTAATGCACCGTTTGGCTCACTTTTTTAATGCTCTGTTTGCTTCCTCTTCCTGCCTGCACACGTCACTTTTTCCTTCTATACCTCTATGTTTACTTTCTACGCTTTTGTAACCTGCACACGTAACTTTTTCCTCCTGTAATGCACCGTTTGGCTCACTTTTGTAATGCTCCGTTTGCTTCCTCTTGCTCACGATTTTCATTTTTGCTTCATTTTTCCGCCGCTCACTGCTCCTAGATAAATAAATAAATAGCCTACCTCATCTGCCGCTCACCGCTCCTCCCTGCCTGTCCGCCGCTCCTCCCTGCCTGTCTGCCGCTCCTCACCGCCTGTCCGCCGCTCCTCACCGCTCCTCCCCGCGCCGTGTCCGCCGGTCCTCCTCACGCTCCTGGACGCCGCTCCTCCCCGCGCTCCTCACGGGGGGGACACACGCCGCGGCCGGCGCTTCTTCCAAGGGACTACTTTTTTTTCTGAATTTTTTTTAAATAACGTATATTTATTACGTTTATATAGCCTATGTCCATCTGCACACCCTGACGATTACAACGATGTATCGGGTGTGTGGATTGGTGCTGTGGTTCCCGAGTTTACCCGCCTCAAACGTTCAAAGTTCTTCCTTTATAATAGTAGTATAGATGACCAAGGCCTCTGGGCAAGCTGAAACGTTATGCTGGCAGGGCGCGAGAAAACACAATAAAATACCTTTTCACCTGCATCTTGGGTCAGCTCTCGATTCCTTCTCTGGTGGCGTTTTGTAATTGCTGAGATTGTCGGGGACTGGGATTTGAGTTTTGTCTGCATCTCTATGGCTGGTACAGCATCTCCGGCCTTGAGCTGACCCCTACTTCCAATTGGGCTAAGCAGCAGGAAGCCATTCCTTTCGGGAACCCGGAAGACTGTGTTCGACTTCGATGTCAAGTGAGCTGCTCATGCCCCCGGACCACTTGATAAACGGAACAGCTGCCGAGAACGAGACCGATGCCTTGTGACGGACGTCCCGGCATCAAGTGGGATCTGTGCTGCGGCAGCATTGTGTCACAAGTGGATTGTCCGGTGAAGGAGTGCGGAAGGAGTGCGGAAGGAGGCGAGCAGGACCACTGGGGCAGCTATTCGCCCTTTCTGGTGAGCACACATTTGTATTTCATACAGCGCCATGTCAGCAGACGCGGTACGAAGCAGAGAGGAGGCGGCACTAGACCTCTTTGATGACTTCCCGGCTGGGGAGCCAATTGGGACAACAAACACCGATACTGAGTGAGAGGGTAAAATGAATCTCCATGACTATTTTAAAAAATTTGAAAAACTGATGAGAAGGGAATAGGCTAAGTGGTGGGAGTTCCGCTCATTAAGCAGGTATTTCGAGGAGGGGCGAATCCCGCGGGGGCTGAGAATAATGCTGGCCCCCAGCTATGAACAGCCTGATCAGAATATGTTAAATGAATGGGCGGAATGTAACCTAGACTCTTCCCGCAAATTGGTCACAATCCTAGTTAAATATGAAGAAAGTGACCGCAGTACATTACAACTCGAGATAGATGAATTGGAAAAAGAAATAAGTAAAATGGAATTAGGGATTGAAACTGAAGCAGCCAAACTCAGAGGGGACATGTTGATCAGGCTATGTAAAGAAGAGGAGGTAATTAAGAAGCAAAAATCATTCAAATTCCAACGCGATAAATTCGATTATCAGCAAGGCCGAATTTTTACATTCGCGAGGAAATGTGACGCTATCAAGGCTTCTTAGGGGAAATCAAGTTTCAACCCGACCCCTTCTAGCCTGGGGGCATTGGCTACAGCGGAAACGGGATCTTCGGCCTCTGATTTAAGTTCAATGATTGACAGTGGATCTGATACTGAGGCTGCCAGAAATGACCCGCGATTGCGGTTTACCAGATTTTCACTAGCGCAGGAGGTAGACTGCCTGCGCCAGGACAGCGGGATACCCTACGCCCCAGAAAACCGGAACAAAAGAAACAACAAAAGCCAACAACAAAGACGCAAAGCAGCCCGGGCAAGAGAAGCCCAAAAAGAAATTCTACCCCAAAAAGAAATGGAACTCAAAGCAATAAATCCAACACAGTCTGGTACCATTTCTGTCACCCCTGATTCCTCCATCATCAATCTCACTCAGGCCACTTTAACCAAGGCAGATATGGCCATCCTATCGCTGGGTTTAACCTATAGCCCCGGCCAGTGATTTCAATTATACTAAAACCCGTATAGACCTGTATAAATACACGCACAAATTAAAGCTCAAGAAATATTTTCTGTGCAATACATTCCAGCAGAAAGCACAGGGCAGTACATCGACCATTAAAACACCAGGTTTGGTTGCAAATGATGTGGGCTTACTACAGGACTTGATATCTTTACGGAATGAAGTTCCCAGCACTGGGATATCTGAGGAACTATTGCTTGTGGACTCACCAGGTCAGACTAAATTCAAACCTAAATCATCTTTTACCCCATTGACGCTTCATGATAACATTGATGTTTTCCATGAGCTATCTGTTGCTGGACTTAAAACACTGCACACCATCACACTAAGAGAGAAACGCAAGCATGGAACACATAACAACAACTATCATAATTTGGTGAAGAAATTGCAGGCAGATAACACCATCATTGTCCGTCAATCAGACAAGGGTGGTAATGTTGTCCTGTGGCCTCGCTCCCTTTACTTGGAAGAGGCTTATCTCCAACTTAATGATGTGGCTTGTTACAAAAGGTGTGATGTTGGCATTACCAGAAAGGTTCAGGCAGAGTGCCAGACGCTCTTATTAGGGTGGAAAGGTGCAGCACTATTGAGCCTTGATGAGTTTAAATTTCTGAAGAACGATTACCTGATAATGCCTGTGTTTTATCTCATTCCTAAAGTCCATAAGAATCTTCAAACTCCCCCCGGCAGACCTATTATCTCTGCTAGAGGGGGACTGTTGGAAAACATCACTCTGTATATGGATTCCTTTTTACAGGATTTTGTAAAATGCCTGCCATCTTATGTACAAGATTCTAGTGATTTTTTAAGGAAATTGGATGAAGTTTCTTGGAACTCGAATTGTTGGTTAGTGACACTTGATCTCTCTACATTATACACGAGCATTCGACATAATGATGGTTTGAGAGAGATTAACTTTTACCTGGGCAATAGACCAATTGAACACAATAAGATGTTGATCACAATGATTTTATTTTGTTTGCACATCAATTTCTTTAGGTTTAACAACCAATATTTTCAGCAAATCAGGGGTGTTGCCATGGGGGCCTGTTTCTCTCCCAGTTATGCCTGTTTGCATATGGGCTACTGGGAGGAACAGGTCCTCTATGGCGTACACCATGATTTGTTTGTTAAACATGTAGTCCACTGGTCCCGCTTCATTGATGATATTTTTTTTATTTGGCAGGGTTCTAAACAACAGACCAGTGACTTCATTGATTTGATCAACGTTAATGCGTACAATCTTGCCTTCACCTCCAGCATCAGTCAGGAGAAAGTTTGTTTTCTGGACGTGGAGATTATGGTGAACAATAACAAACTAGAGACGGCTTTGTACAGAAAACCGACAGCAGGGAATACAGTGCTGCATACCCATAGCCATCACCCGTCACATTTGATGCGCAGCATCCCCTTTGGGGAGATGCTGTGCATCAGACGTATTTGCAGCACTGATGCCCATTGTAAGGTGGCACAGGAGGCCAGCAGTAGGCGGTTTATGGAAAGAGGGTACACTAAGACTCCAATAGACCAGGCGATTCGGAGGGCAAACTCCATTCCTAGGAAAGATGCTCTGCTCCATAAAAAAATCTCAGGTGGTGAATGAAGCTGGCAATAAACAACCGGGCATACTCATTTTAACCTATAACAGGCAGCATCAAGCCCTCTGCAGAATTCTAAACAAGAACTGGAACCTGGTCCGCAATGACCCAGTTATAGGCAGTCTGATATCAGGTAAACCTGACATTACCTTCAGGAAAGCACGCTCGTTGAGTGATGCGTTGGTTAAATCGAGTCCTGAAGTTTTAACCAATACTTCCTGGTTACAGACGAGCAAGGGTTTTAGAAAGTGTCCCTCATGCAAAGCCTTCAAATGCGGGGTGAACAGAACGGAATACAATACACCATTTTCCGATATCCCCCGTGTGATCCACAGACCTCTGACATGCAAGACCGAGTTTGCGGTGTATGTGCTGGAGTGTCCGTGTGGCCTGCGATATGTTGGGAGCACCAAGTTGCAGGTCCACAAACGGATACTCCAGCACATCAGGGCCATCAACATTAGTGACACTGCTTACCCGGTCGCCCGTCATTTTAAGCTACACCATGGCAACAACAGCCAGCTGCTAAAATATTTTGTTATTGATTCAGTCCCTCCCCTGAGGAGGGGGGTAATCATGAGTCTATTTTACGAGCACTGGAAACCAGGTATATAGTGGATCTTGATTGTAAGTGTCCGCTTGGTCTTAACGCCAGCCAGGACTTTTTCACTTGTTTATAATCTCCTTATTCTTCATAAACATAGAAATATTAGGACTAATTCTTTGTTAAACTAGATCAAACCCTTTGCTGCATAAACAACGTTTTTGAAACGGGGAGTCCTAGCACTGTAAATATCAAAATATTTCTTCTCCTCCTCTTCCATCTCTCTCCCCTCCCAGTAGTGTGTTTGCAACATTTTTAAATCTGTTTTTAATTCAACAATGTTGGATTCCTTTATTTATTGCACTTTTTTGCACAATATTTTTTCTGCACATCTTTGTACAATGTTACTCGTTGTTAATATTTACAGTGGGGCTTGTTAGTCTATGTTTACAGCAGAAAGATAGAGGATTTTACCCACTTGGGTTTTATTGATTTTAGAGCATTGCCTTACAATTCTAGGTAAATTTTCTTAACTCCTCTATTTTGCCAATATGAATTTATCCATGTATAAATTTAATCGCCATTATTTTAATACGTTTTTTGATATCTTTTTAAAGGACTGTTATTTCAGCTGTCTTTTAATATATTTAACGTATTTTTTATGACCGCCAATATTTCCTACACCCAGTTATATTAGGTTGGGTTATTGATGCTGACTGACTAATGTGTAGTATGTTGTCTATTTTTCTTTCATACTCCCACGTTGTAACAACCAATGATGTAACTGTTTACTTTGCACTCAGCACTTTCAAAATGTGCCTGCTTCACAAGACGCGTCATGTGACCAAGGCCACTGGGCAGGCCAAAACGTTATGCTGGCAGGGCGCGAGAAAACACAATAACATACCTTTTCACCTACATCTTGGGTCAGCTCTCGATTCCTTCTTTGGCGGCGTCTTGTAATTGCTGAGATTGTCGGGGACTGGGATTCGAGTTTTGTCTGTGAATATATATATATATATATATATATATATATATATATATATATTACCTACTGGCGGTCGCCAGTAGGTAGTTATAGTTCGGATTGTTTTCCATAGGGAATCCGCAACATTCTATTGGGAATAACTTTGGCGCCGGTTAAGGAATCCGCTCCTTCCCTGAAAGTTTGGGGAGGATTCGTCAAGCGGGGGCCGAGATAAAAGGGGGTCCCAAAGCGTGTTTTCCCCATGTTAATTTCCATAGGGCGGTTGGACTCACTTTTAGACCGAACGGCTGAATGGATTTCCACCAAACTTAGCAAAATTGTAGGGACTGGTAGCTCGATGTGCCTTTGCTATGTCTCAAGATATGTGCTCCAGTGGATTTTGAGTAATTTAGGTTCAAAAAAATATATATATCTATAAGCGCGCCCCGGTACGCGCACAGGGGTGCGTACCAGTGTGCTACGCGAGTTCGCGCGCGGAAAGCTGATTGGCTCTCGGGTGTCTGTCAACATTCCAAACAGTCCGGAGCGGCCGCCATCTTGTGTCTCGGTAGGATCGAGACTCAAGAGGTGGCAAAAACAAAAGGGGAAATGACCAAAAGGGGGCAGGGTAGACCCCCCTTTACCCCCTAGGTTTGATGTGGGAGCGCCCGGTACGCGCACCGGGGAGCGTACCGGGGAGCATACCATGGGGAAAAAAGAATGACAGATTTTTTAAAAAATGTAGCATTTTTTTATAAATTTGAGGTAGTTCTAAAAAGAACTGTTTTTTTTATTCTTTTTGTTGTTTTATATTTTTTTATTGTTTTTTTGAACATTTTGTACTTTTTTTGGCTTTTATGAACAATTTTTGGGGGGGGGAATTTTTATGGGGACAAACAAAAAACAGGGAATTGTAAACGGCTCAACTGGAGCAAAAAAAATATGGAAAAAATTAAGGTTTCTTTGGGCACTTGTGGTTGTCACCAGCACGGTTGATGAGTTTAACACTTTGCTCACCATAGCAAATTGTACGCCCACAAAATATGCAAACAATTTTGAAATTTCCAAACTGGGTTTGGATGTTTGGGACCATCTCCCTTGTCTCTGGTCCCGATGGAGTAGGTTGGGTACTTTGGGAGTTGCTGGGAGAAGATTGGGGAGGGTTTCTGGTCAGTTCTCTGACCTCTGCCACACTATAGTTGTTAGGGTGCCGGCGTTGCATGTGGCGAATCATGGTGTTGTTGCCAACAGAATATTTTTTGGCAGGGTTCCCCCTGGAAAGTACAGTGCCACAGATCAAGCAAGTAACCTTTGGCGCATTTACTTTCTTGAGGCCCTTTGGGATTTAAAAAAATTCCCACACAATTCCCACACAATGTGCTCCTTTGGCTTGTAGAGGGTAGTATCTTCTGGCAGGTAGCGCCGCTCCTCCTCCTCCTTCTCTTCCTCCTCCTCCTCCTCTTCTTCATCTCCACCACTGTGGTGTTGTGGTGGTCCTCTTGGTGGTGGTGGTGGTGGTGGTGGCTGAGATGCTCCTGCTGCTGCTGATACTGTAGCCATTTCTCAGTACAAATAGGTACTTACAGGTCTGGAAACAGGTCTTCCTCACTCAAAGTACAAAGTGAGAATGAGGAAAAAAGGTGGGGGCTTTCATCATTAGGAAAACAAAACTGTCCTGAACAAATGAAAAGTGTTATTTTCAGGTCACATGACCAGGGCTTTCATCATTTGGAAACCAAAACTGTCCTGAACCAATAAAAAGTGTTATTTTTAGGTCACATGACCCGAAGCGCTTACGCTACGCGCCCCGGGGTGCTTATGTAGCGCGATCTTATGCGCTCGGGTGCTTCCGGGTGCACTTACGCCGTGCGCATCATTCAGACGCGGCTACGCGATACGTCACGATGATGTTTTCGTTCACGGAAATAGCGCTAACGGGACATTCACCGGTACGCGCACCGGGACGCGCCGCAAGACTGTGCTTACCGGTGCGCTCACCGGTACGCGCACCGGGAGCGCTCAAGGGCAAAAAAATTAAAAAATATATATATACATATAAAAAATAGTATTACATAAATATACAATATAGGATTCATTATAAAAAATATTATATTTGTTAGCAATAGAAATTTGCTATTAAATTTTTTTTGAAATTCACTGAAAAAAACATAGGTTTGAGGCCCTATATATAGTTAGGAATTAGCATTTTCAAAACCTATGAAATTCACTGAAAAAACCATAGGTTTCACACCAGTTATAGTAAGGAATTAGCATTTAAAAAACCTATTAAATTCACTGAAAAAACCATAGGTTTCACACCATTTATAGTTAGCTGGAAATTTTACTGACATAAAACCATTGAAATTGCCACGTTATAGTTAGTTGGACTCACTACAACTTGCGCGCCTGCAATGCACTGCTGATGACGTCACATATTACATCACCCATGACATGGTCAGTGACATCACTCATGACATCACTGATGACACCATCCTTGTGACAGAGTGACAGACCTCCTTTCAGTGTAATGTAACCCTTGAAACACATATTCAAAAATAGAAACTAACATTTTCAAAAAAATGGAGATACCATACCAGTTACAACAACCAATTCAGTAATTCCACCATCTATATACACATCCACTCATTCAGCAACAGTTCTATATAGTCACTCATACATATACTCACTTATCATATGTAGTGATACACATATACATCCTGTTACACACTGACAGTCATCCAAAAGTTACTCACACACATACTCACACATGCAAATAAACTATTGAACATCCATTTATTTGCATATACAACTATACACACACTAGCACATTTCTTCTAAGGAAACTTACACATACTTACTCTCTTAAACAATCACTTATAGAAACACATACTTATTTAAACAGGAACTCTCTCAATCTCTCACTCTCACATATACTCACTTATATACATCAATACTCACATATACTAGATTAAAACATATGTAGTTACTCATAAAGACACTAGTGAGACAGTCATTTACTCACTAACACACACATATACACACTCATCTACCCATACAGTCCTGCACATATGCTGTATGCAAAACACATACAAACAGTGAGTTAGTCATTGATGCATCTATGTGCTAAGTAACACCCCCACCAAACCATAGAGACACTCATACTGATACTAAAAAAACATCTAATAACACATATACACACACATGTAGCTACTCACCAACCCATGCAGCCACTTATACACAAAGTGAAACACTGATACAAACATTTAAATATTTAAACAATACTCGCTAATATATGTATTCACTAAGATACACTTAATAAGCCAGTTAACCAATCAATTTTTAGAAAAAAAAATATCCATTAAGACACTTATTTAAACATTTATTCTTCCATCGACCTTTACATATACATATATAAAACATATTTATTTTTCAGAAAGACACACATTCACTGGATGGTGTCATCAGTGATGTCATGAGTGATGTCACTGACCATGTCATGAGTGATGTAATATGTGACGTCATCAGCAGTGCATTGCAGGCGCGCAAGTTATAGTGAGTCTGTAGGAAGGGGGAGTCTCTAGTTGGCGCAGTGCAACACTAGCGACAAGCAGGGACTCTCTCTTCCTCGTCAGGGCTGAGGGTTACCTTCAAGACAACCTCTGCTTACCCTCTAGGTAGTGTGGCTTAAGCAGTGTTAGGCTAATCTCTGGGGCACATAGGGTTAAACATTTGCAATATTACACCGTCACAACCAACCCACCAAACAATGACACCAAACTGTATTTGTAAAAATATATATTCTTTATATAAATTTCAAGCAGGCTTGTAAATACAGTCTTGGTTCAATATAAAACGGTTCCAGTACACTTTCAATTAAGTTGCCACAGTTCTTCCTTTAGCAATAATCAGTTCTTGGTGTTAGCGCTTCACTAACAGTTCTTATTCAGCGTGAATCCCCCGCATGGGGATTCAGGGCTCCTCACGGTACTTTGTGGGAGAGTTGGCGGGGCGCAGGTCAATGCGGCAGTCCGCGTTGCGTTGTCTTCCGTCCGGTGCTTGGAGCGAGCGGCGGCTCGGCTCTGGCTCGTGGGTCAACGTTGCTGTGCGGGCCGGGTTGCACGGGGGCAGCGCCTCGGGGTTTCCTGAGCAGGAGGGCACACTTAGGGGTCAGCGCTCCTCGGCGCAGGCCTCTATCAATCCAGGCGACGTTCAGGCACCCCACGCAACAGCTGTTTCTCGGACAGCGGCGGCGCGTTCAGGGGCACAAGACACGAAGGGGGCAAGCAGGCACCGGGCGCCACCTTTCTTCACGTTGCAGCTGCAGCTCGGGGTTAGTCACTGTGCTCGGATCAGCTGGGCTGATCTTTACGATGCTCCTTGGCCAGACAGGCGGCAGTCACTTTGTTCAGAGGGAGGGTGGCTCCTAGGGCGTTGCTGAAGAGCGCGATGGTCACAGCGCGCTCCGCTTTTCCTGGAGAGGCTTGCAGAGGGGAGACAGCGTCTCGCAGTGGTTCCTCTGTCGGGGGGTAGCGCCCACTGGTCCTGGGGCGCTGGTCAGGAGGCAAGTTCACAGGCAAGCCCTTGGAGATCTCTCAGCAGAGTTTGGCACAAAGTTTCACAAAGCAAAAGTCTTCTTGTAGTCTTTTCTCTTCCTCTCCTTCTGCAGCAAGGCACCGGACACAGGCCAGAGACAGCACTCCGCCTTGTCCTTCCAGGTCCTTCTCGTCGGGCAGAGTTCCTTCTGTAGCACAAACAGGATCTAATTTACAAGGAGCAGGGCTCCTACTTTTATACTGCATTTCTTTTGTTCTCGCAGGCCAGGGGGGCCTTTGCATAGACACTTTCAGTCCTTGAGTACTCTGGTGGGTGTAATCCGGCTTCTGCTTTCAGTGCGAGGGGCAGGCGCATCAGACGCCCCACAGGAGGTGGAGCCAGCATTGTGTGGACAGGGGCAGCCAGGAGTACCTTGTTGATGAGGCTTCGCCCTTCCTGGGCCAGGTGTCGGCTGAGTCATCAGTCGCTCCCCAGGAGGGTGGAGCCAGCATTGTGGTGGCAGAGCACAGCAAGATTCAGAGTCAAGAGCCACTCCTACCTCCCACTAAGGTGTAATCTTCGCATTCACCACCTGTCATCCCCCAGCCCTGTCACTCACACATCCCAGACAGTCAGATACACATACCAGCAGAGGCGGGCTGAAATGTTTAGGCAAGCAAATGCTAACTTTCTAAAAGTCATTCAATTATTAGCCCAGGGAAACCCCGGGCTGCTAGAAGCACAGCTACTGGGCATTCAGCCTCTTTAAATTTAAAGAAGTTTTAACACATTTATTCGAACTTCAATATTTTCCTTTAATTCTCAAAGATAGCATATTTTACTCGTAAACATTGGTCATAAAAAATACGTATGCACATGTTTCAAAGAGCATTCATAATCAATGTCAAACAATAGACGCATGAAAATATTAACTAAACATATTTTCAATGCATATAAAATAATGTAAACAGTTCATCAATGCTTAATATTCAAAAAGTAATAGCCAACATCCCAATGCATTTCGGGTTACAAGCAGAACCCTTCTTCAGGGGATAAATTATATGCGGTCAAAAGTTCAATCTTCCTTGAATGATTGGTCTCTCAAAGTGCAAATTCGACAGGATCTAAAAGACAACAGCATACCAAACTATATTGAGTTGTTTCATATGTACAATTTTATATCAAAAAAGAACATTCTGGAGTAAACACTGAGGGGAAAAAGCCAAAGTACGCGCCACCAAGAGTTGTCACCCGTGTCTTACAAAGCGATTAAAAAGTGTGAGATACAAAAATAGCGAGCCTACTCGTTCATAAAAAGAGATGAAATCAAACGTGCTTCACTCTCGGAAGTGAAAAACGGGACCCAAAAGGTGACATCAAAAACTCATGCTAGTGACACATTCACCGACTAACTTCCAGTATTCTATTGTCTGCCCTTAAGTAGAAAAACTCCACTACAATGTAAAAGAATACATACACTCGTCCGAACAGCCTCACGTTCATCCGGTAGCTTGTCCAACGTGAATAACCCTTTCTTTGCAAGAACCTAATTAACAAGTTGATGAGAGCCTGTTACAATTACGGAGCAATGTGTAGTAAATACCCGCAAGGGTCTAACTTAAAAACAAGTCTTACCGCCAACTTGAAGACGGGTAAACGCGCTGCTCAAAAAAGGTCGCCCAGCAACAATCTGTATGTTTAAGAAAAACTCGTGGTGAGTTTAAATCTGTTGGACAGCCGTCCTTCCCAAAAGTAACTGCTAGTCTTGTGTTAAAGTACTGACCTGCCACCTCCTGCAACGGCGTCCTGAATGAGTCTATCGGTGCGAGTCCGCCCTGCCGATCACGTGGTGCGGAACTCGTCCGGTGGTTACTGCCTTAGTCGACACAAAGAAGAGACTGTAGTCACTCAACTTTGTTAATCCTCTCTAATCATGGCGGTTGTAGTGCGCCAGCAGCCTTGACGTTGTCAGCAATAAGTTCGTATGTATTATGCAACATAAGAAAACCAGTTTAAGGTATACTTTAAGTCTCTGGTTCTTAGTTACGGTATCCCAAGTTAAATAGAAGGAATAGTGGTGAAATACGCTCGTATGTGATATTATGCACGTATATATCGTGAGACAATCTCAGAGGTCACCTGTATCATTCTGTCATGGACTCTTACTATGTTCCTACGTTGAATACAAAAATGTCTGAGGTAAAAAAGGTCAAAAAGAACACAAACTATTATGTAACACAATTAAATAATATATAGGAAGGTTGAAAAACAGGGTAAGCTAAGAGAAGAAAAGAAAAAATGAGTGCCAAGACTCAGTGTTCCCCCTTACAATCTGAAATACGTCATCATGTGAAGTTCAGAGAAAGCACAAAAGTTCATAATGATCATTTAAACCATTTGGATTAATAGTTCCTAAGAATTTTATCCAATGTGTTTCCCTTCTAGCTAGAAGTGTATGCAAATCCAATCCTGGGGAGCGTTCTATGCGTTCTAAGACTGTGTACCTGAGTTGGGGAATTGTGTGATTGGCTTCTACCCAGTGTCTGGCCAATGGGGAGGTTGTAGTGTGATTCCTAATTCGGCTTTTGTGCTCTACTATTCGAGTCTTTATTTTTCGACTTGTACGTCCCACGTAGACTAGTCCACAGGGACACTTAATCGCGTATACAACTCCTTCCGTGTTGCAATCTGCATTGTGTCTTAGTTTGATGCTCACTCCTGAGTGTGGGTGAGTAAATTGATCACCTGTGATAACATTCCCACATTGTCCGCAGTTATAGCATTTCATCATGCCCCTCTCTCTCTGTCTAGCTGTTCGCTTTTGAGGTTTCAAAAATTCCCTTAAATTCTTGGTTCTAGTATGTGCGAAAAGGGGACTGCCTTGAAATACTGTTGTGAAATCAGGTTCACTTTCAATAAGTTCCCAACGTTTCCTGATTATTGTCTTGATCTGTGTGGCTTGCGTGGAGTTCTTGAGAACAAATACCTCACGGTGCGTGGGTACTTTCTCTTTAGGTGTCAAAAGTTCATCACGAGTTTTTCTCGATGTGATCTGAGCAGCTTCGCTGAGTATTTGGTCTGGGTAACCTCGCTCTTTGTATTGTTGCATCTGTTTGGTGATCTCTTCTTTACTTCGCACATCATCTGATGTTATCCTCTTAATTCGCATCATCTGCGAGATCGGAAGATGTTTTTTCAAGCTGTACGGATGTGCGCTCGTGAACAGCAACGCATTGTTAACATCTGTTGGCTTCCTATACACCGATGTAGATAACCCAGTTGATGTTTTACTTATTTCAATGTCTAAGAAATGAATCTTCTGTTTTTCAATACTATGTGTGAACTGGATGCGAGGGTTCTGTTCATTCAGTTTGCAAATGCTCTCTTCCAGTTCGTCTCTGGTGCCTGTCCAGATGACTAGAATGTCATCAATGTACCTCAGGAAAACAGCTGCATGTCTTTTCCACATCAGATCCGACAGTATGTGTTGGTCCTCAAAACGAGCCATGTAGGTATTGGCGTATGATGGTGCTCCGGGAAAACCCATAGCTGTCCCTGTACGCTGTATGAAAAAATTGTCCTTCCACACAAAGTAGTTGTTGTAAAGAGCAAAATGTAGTAGTTCTAGAAGAAAAACTGCTTTGTTGTGATCAATTTCTGACTGTAACAGTCGCCATTCTATTGCCTCCAGTCCTTCTTTGTGTGCTATTGAGGTGTATAGTGCGACTACATCAATTGTACAGAGCCAGATGTCATTCAAAAAGAGATGTTTTTGTGATTCCAGTTTCAGTAAACAGTCGGTGGTGTCTTTAACGTATGTCTTCCAGGATTGGACCAACGGTTGTAAATAAAAGTCAAGATAGTATCCTAGAGACTCGTGGATCGAGCCGCACCCTGCTACTATAGGCCGAAAAGGTGGTTTGGTTTTGTGCTTGTGCACCTTTGGTAGCATGTATAAGGTCGGAGTCTTAGGTGCGGAGTTGAAAAGAAATTTCTTAGTGTTCTCATCTATGATGCCAGAGTCTAGAGCTTTAGACAGGAACTCATCCAGTAGTCTCAGCAGTTCGTTTGTTGGATCTTGTTCCAAAGGAAGGTAGGTGTCTCTATCTTGAATATGTTCCATTACACTCTTGTTGTAAAAGTCGGTGTCAAGCACCACTAGAGCTCCTCCTTTATCTGCTGGATGAAATGTTACTGAGGAATCTTGTCTCAACTTATTGAGAATGCGTCGTTCCTTGGGATTCAAATTTTGATGTTGTATTGAGCCATATTTGATTGTTTCCAAATCCTTTTTGACCAAAGACTCAAAGGTGTCAAGGGTCTTGTGTGAAATTGGTGATAAAAATCTACTTTTTGGTCTGAATTTTTTCTGTTCCATCGTAAGTTCTTGTTGACTGGGGTTGATAGAGAAGAACCACCTTAATCTGAGTTTACGCATGAATTTAAAAAGGGCTACCTCCGTCTCTAATGCATTGGACGTGTAGGATGGAACAAAAGAGGTTCCTTTATTGAGTACCTTAATCTCTTCCGTGGTTAACTGTCTTGATGAGATGTTGATTACCAGGGAATTCACTTCTTCACTGTTCTCTGTGGCCTTCCTTGCTCTTTTTGCACCTTTGGTTTTTCCGCGCCTTGTGTTTCGTCTTGTGGTGTCGACGTTTTGTCTGGTGGAATTTTGGTCAAGGGGCCCTCCCCTAAAAAAGGTCCACTGCTTGTTGAGGTGGTAGCTGTCGTTTCCAAATTTGGTGCTGTGAGATGTGTCACAATAGCGGGAGGCCTCTGCATCGTTAAGTCCTCATCTTGTACTATGCTCTCTTCAGACGATGCTGCATCTGGTTTTTTAAAGACCCTCTTCTGTGCATATTTTTCGGCCCAGGTATAAACTTCGTCCAGTTTATAATCGATCGTGTCCCTACGGAACTTACGTATCTTCCTTTCATGTACTTCCTTTGCATGCGTATCAAGATTCTTGTTTATCTTCTCAAGTACTTGATTCCAGTTCTCTTTCTCCATCCGGTTACTTATTTCATTTTTTAATTTGTTGATGTCAAACAGTAATTCACCTAATAGTGACGATATCTCTTCTATTATGAGCAGAATCAAATCGAGCGAACATTTATTCAGAATTGCGTTCCAGCGGGCCATAAAGGATTTATTATATTTGAAGAGCATTGGGCGTAGAGCGACCCTTAAGCCTCGGGGTATACGCTTGACTTTATGATATTCTATCAACGTGGTTGCGTGTAATCTTTGGTTCACTTCTTTTCTCATTAAGTATTCGAGTTGTTTTAGTTGCTGCGTCGTAGTTCCTGTTGATGTTCCAAATTCCCTCACTTCCTTCACTAAGGCGTAAATGGTTTCCGCTTCTTCTGATGAGTAAACTTTTGTTTCTGCCTGATTCGTGGTCAGATTTGAAATGTCCTGCCAGGACATGATTGCTCTTGGGTGCTGATCCACAGGTTGGCACTGTGGGTAAAGAATTTCTTGTATGGGGTGGATCTGCACACCAGTACTCAATTGTGAAGATGGATTGTGTGGATTTTGAAGAAATCTTAGCGTGCTTACTAGTGTGAGGGTTGTGTTCCTAACTCCCTCCTAAATAACAATCATTCAATTATTAGCCCAGGGTAACCCCGGGCTGCTAGAAGCACAGCTACTGGGCATTCAGCCTCTTTAAATTTAAAGAAGTTTTAACACATTTATTCGAACTTCAATATTTTCCTTTAATTCTCAAAGATAGCATATTTTACTCGTAAACATTGGTCATAAAAACATACGTATGCACATGTTTCAAAGAGCATTCATAATCAATGTCAAACAATAGACGCATGAAAATATTAACTAAACATATTTTCAATGCATATAAAATAATGTAAACAGTTCATCAATGCTTAATATTCAAAAAGTAATAGCCAACATCCCAATGCATTTCGGGTTACAAGCAGAACCCTTCTTCAGGGGATAAATTATATGCGGTCAAAAGTTCAATCTTCCTTGAATGATTGGTCTCTCAAAGTGCAAATTCGACAGGATCTAAAAGACAACAGCATACCAAACTATATTGAGTTGTTTCATATGTACAATTTTATATCAAAAAAGAACATTCTGGAGTAAACACTGAGGGGAAAAAGCCAAAGTACGCGCCACCAAGAGTTGTCACCCGTTTCTTACAAAGCGATTAAAAAGTGTGAGATACAAAAATAGCGAGCCTACTCGTTCATAAAAAGAGATGAAATCAAACGTGCTTCACTCTCGGAAGTGAAAAACGGGACCCAAAAGGTGACATCAAAAACTCATGCTAGTGACACATTCACCGACTAACTTCCAGTATTCTATTGTCTGCCCTTAAGTAGAAAAACTCCACTACAATGTAAAAGAATACATACACTCGTCCGAACAGCCTCACGTTCATCCGGTAGCTTGTCCAACGTGAATAACCCTTTCTTTGCAAGAACCTAATTAACAAGTTGATGAGAGCCTGTTACAATTACGGAGCAATGTGTAGTAAATACCCGAATAATTAATGAGAAAAGAAGTGAACCAAAGATTACACGCAACCACGTTGATAGAATATCATAAAGTCAAGCGTATACCCCGAGGCTTAAGGGTCGCTCTACGCCCAATGCTCTTCAAATATAATAAATCCTTTATGGCCCGCTGGAACGCAATTCTGAATAAATGTTCGCTCGATTTGATTCTGCTCATAATAGAAGAGATATCGTCACTATTAGGTGAATTACTGTTTGACATCAACAAATTAAAAAATGAAATAAGTAACCGGATGGAGAAAGAGAACTGGAATCAAGTACTTGAGAAGATAAACAAGAATCTTGATACGCATGCAAAGGAAGTACATGAAAGGAAGATACGTAAGTTCCGTAGGGACACGATCGATTATAAACTGGACGAAGTTTATACCTGGGCCGAAAAATATGCACAGAAGAGGGTCTTTAAAAAACCAGATGCAGCATCGTCTGAAGAGAGCATAGTACAAGATGAGGACTTAACGATGCAGAGGCCTCCCGCTATTGTGACACATCTCACAGCACCAAATTTGGAAACGACAGCTACCACCTCAACAAGCAGTGGACCTTTTTTAGGGGAGGGCCCCTTGACCAAAATTCCACCAGACAAAACGTCGACACCACAAGACGAAACACAAGGCGCGGAAAAACCAAAGGTGCAAAAAGAGCAAGGAAGGCCACAGAGAACAGTGAAGAAGTGAATTCCCTGGTAATCAACATCTCATCAAGACAGTTAACCACGGAAGAGATTAAGGTACTCAATAAAGGAACCTCTTTTGTTCCATCCTACACGTCCAATGCATTAGAGACGGAGGTAGCCCTTTTTAAATTCATGCGTAAACTCAGATTAAGGTGGTTCTTCTCTATCAACCCCAGTCAACAAGAACTTACGATGGAACAGAAAAAATTCAGACCAAAAAGTAGATTTTTATCACCAATTTCACACAAGACCCTTGACACCTTTGAGTCTTTGGTCAAAAAGGATTTGGAAACAATCAAATATGGCTCAATACAACATCAAAATTTGAATCCCAAGGAACGACGCATTCTCAATAAGTTGAGACAAGATTCCTCAGTAACATTTCGTCCAGCAGATAAAGGAGGAGCTCTAGTGGTGCTTGACACCGACTTTTACAACAAGAGTGTAATGGAACATATTCAAGATAGAGACACCTACCTTCCTTTGGAACAAGATCCAACAAACGAACTGCTGAGACCACTGGATGAGTTCCTGTCTAAAGCTCTAGACTCTGGCATCATAGATGAGAACACTAAGAAATTTCTTTTCAACTCCGCACCTAAGACTCCGACCTTATACATGCTACCAAAGGTGCACAAGCACAAAACCAAACCACCTTTTCGGCCTATAGTAGCAGGGTGCGGCTCGATCCACGAGTCTCTAGGATACTATCTTGACTTTTATTTACAACCGTTGGTCCAATCCTGGAAGACATACGTTAAAGACACCACCGACTGTTTACTGAAACTGGAATCACAAAAACATCTCTTTTTGAATGACATCTGGCTCTGTACAATTGATGTAGTCGCACTATACACCTCAATAGCACACAAAGAAGGACTGGAGGCAATAGAATGGCGACTGTTACAGTCAGAAATTGATCACAACAAAGCAGTTTTTCTTCTAGAACTACTACATTTTGCTCTTTACAACAACTACTTTGTGTGGAAGGACAATTTTTTCATACAGCGTACAGGGACAGCTATGGGTTTTCCCGGAGCACCATCATACGCCAATACCTACATGGCTCGTTTTGAGGACCAACACATACTGTCGGATCTGATGTGGAAAAGACATGCAGCTGTTTTCCTGAGGTACATTGATGACATTCTAGTCATCTGGACAGGCACCAGAGACGAACTGGAAGAGAGCATTTGCAAACTGAATGAACAGAACCCTCGCATCCAGTTCACACATAGTATTGAAAAACAGAAGATTCATTTCTTAGACATTGAAATAAGTAAAACATCAACTGGGTTATCTACATCGGTGTATAGGAAGCCAACAGATGTTAACAATGCGTTGCTGTTCACAAGCGCACATCCGTACAGCTTGAAAAAACATCTTCCGATCTCGCAGATGATGCGAATTAAGAGGATAACATCAGATGATGTGCGAAGTAAAGAAGAGATCACCAAACAGATGCAACAATACAAAGAGCGAGGTTACCCAGACCAAATACTCAGCGAAGCTGCTCAGATCACATCGAGAAAAACTCGTGATGAACTTTTGACACCTAAAGAGAAAGTACCCACGCACCGTGAGGTATTTGTTCTCAAGAACTCCACGCAAGCCACACAGATCAAGACAATAATCAGGAAACGTTGGGAACTTATTGAAAGTGAACCTGATTTCACAACAGTATTTCAAGGCAGTCCCCTTTTCGCACATACTAGAACCAAGAATTTAAGGGAATTTTTGAAACCTCAAAAGCGAACAGCTAGACAGAGAGAGAGGGGCATGATGAAATGCTATAACTGCGGACAATGTGGGAATGTTATCACAGGTGATCAATTTACTCACCCACACTCAGGAGTGAGCATCAAACTAAGACACAATGCAGATTGCAACACGGAAGGAGTTGTATACGCGATTAAGTGTCCCTGTGGACTAGTCTACGTGGGACGTACAAGTCGAAAAATAAAGACTCGAATAGTAGAGCACAAAAGCCGAATTAGGAATCACACTACAACCTCCCCATTGGCCAGACACTGGGTAGAAGCCAATCACACAATTCCCCAACTCAGGTACACAGTCTTAGAACGCATAGAACGCTCCCCAGGATTGGATTTGCATACACTTCTAGCTAGAAGGGAAACACATTGGATAAAATTCTTAGGAACTATTAATCCAAATGGTTTAAATGATCATTATGAACTTTTGTGCTTTCTCTGAACTTCACATGATGACGTATTTCAGATTGTAAGGGGGAACACTGAGTCTTGGCACTCATTTTTTCTTTTCTTCTCTTAGCTTACCCTGTTTTTCAACCTTCCTATATATTATTTAATTGTGTTACATAATAGTTTGTGTTCTTTTTGACCTTTTTTACCTCAGACATTTTTGTATTCAACGTAGGAACATAGTAAGAGTCCATGACAGAATGATACAGGTGACCTCTGAGATTGTCTCACGATATATACGTGCATAATATCACATACGAGCGTATTTCACCACTATTCCTTCTATTTAACTTGGGATACCGTAACTAAGAACCAGAGACTTAAAGTATACCTTAAACTGGTTTTCTTATGTTGCATAATACATACGAACTTATTGCTGACAACGTCAAGGCTGCTGGCGCACTACAACCGCCATGATTAGAGAGGATTAACAAAGTTGAGTGACTACAGTCTCTTCTTTGTGTCGACTAAGGCAGTAACCACCGGACGAGTTCCGCACCACGTGATCGGCAGGGCGGACTCGCACCGATAGACTCATTCAGGACGCCGTTGCAGGAGGTGGCAGGTCAGTACTTTAACACAAGACTAGCAGTTACTTTTGGGAAGGACGGCTGTCCAACAGATTTAAACTCACCACAAGTTTTTCTTAAACATACAGATTGTTGCTGGGCGACCTTTTTTGAGCAGCGCGTTTACCCGTCTTCAAGTTGGCGGTAAGACTTGTTTTTAAGTTAGACCCTCGCGGGTATTTACTACACATTGCTCCGTAATTGTAACAGGCTCTCATCAACTTGTTAATTAGGTTCTTGCAAAGAAAGGGTTATTCACGTTGGACAAGCTACCGGATGAACGTGAGGCTGTTCGGACGAGTGTATGTATTCTTTTACATTGTAGTGGAGTTTTTCTACTTAAGGGCAGACAATAGAATACTGGAAGTTAGTCGGTGAATGTGTCACTAGCATGAGTTTTTGATGTCACCTTTTGGGTCCCGTTTTTCACTTCCGAGAGTGAAGCACGTTTGATTTCATCTCTTTTTATGAACGAGTAGGCTCGCTATTTTTGTATCTCACACTTTTTAATCGCTTTGTAAGACACGGGTGACAACTCTTGGTGGCGCGTACTTTGGCTTTTTCCCCTCAGTGTTTACTCCAGAATGTTCTTTTTTGATATAAAATTGTACATATGAAACAACTCAATATAGTTTGGTATGCTGTTGTCTTTTAGATCCTGTCGAATTTGCACTTTGAGAGACCAATCATTCAAGGAAGATTGAACTTTTGACCGCATATAATTTATCCCCTGAAGAAGGGTTCTGCTTGTAACCCGAAATGCATTGGGATGTTGGCTATTACTTTTTGAATATTAAGCATTGATGAACTGTTTACATTATTTTATATGCATTGAAAATATGTTTAGTTAATATTTTCATGCGTCTATTGTTTGACATTGATTATGAATGCTCTTTGAAACATGTGCATACGTATTTTTTATGACCAATGTTTACGAGTAAAATATGCTATCTTTGAGAATTAAAGGAAAATATTGAAGTTCGAATAAATGTGTTAAAACTTCTTTAAATTTAAAGAGGCTGAATGCCCAGTAGCTGTGCTTCTAGCAGCCCGGGGTTTCCCTGGGCTAATAATTGAATGATTGTTATTTAGGAGGGAGTTAGGCACACAACCCTCACACTAGTAAGCACGCTAAGATTTCTTCAAAATCCACACAATCCATCTTCACAATTGAGTACTGGTGTGCAGATCCACCCCATACAAGAAATTCTTTACCCACAGTGCCAACCTGTGGATCAGCACCCAAGAGCAATCATGTCCTGGCAGGACATTTCAAATCTGACCACGAATCAGGCAGAAACAAAAGTTTACTCATCAGAAGAAGCGGAAACCATTTACGCCTTAGTGAAGGAAGTGAGGGAATTTGGAACATCAACAGGAACTACGACGCAGCAACTAAAACAACTCGAATACTTAATGAGAAAAGAAGTGAACCAAAGATTACACGCAACCACGTTGATAGAATATCATAAAGTCAAGCGTATACCCCGAGGCTTAAGGGTCGCTCTACGCCCAATGCTCTTCAAATATAATAAATCCTTTATGGCCCGCTGGAACGCAATTCTGAATAAATGTTCGCTCGATTTGATTCTGCTCATAATAGAAGAGATATCGTCACTATTAGGTGAATTACTGTTTGACATCAACAAATTAAAAAATGAAATAAGTAACCGGATGGAGAAAGAGAACTGGAATCAAGTACTTGAGAAGATAAACAAGAATCTTGATACGCATGCAAAGGAAGTACATGAAAGGAAGATACGTAAGTTCCGTAGGGACACGATCGATTATAAACTGGACGAAGTTTATACCTGGGCCAAAAAATATGCACAGAAGAGGGTCTTTAAAAAACCAGATGCAGCATCGTCTGAAGAGAGCATAGTACAAGATGAGGACTTAACGATGCAGAGGCCTCCCGCTATTGTGACACATCTCACAGCACCAAATTTGGAAACGACAGCTACCACCTCAACAAGCAGTGGACCTTTTTTAGGGGAGGGCCCCTTGACCAAAATTCCACCAGACAAAACGTCGACACCACAAGACGAAACACAAGGCGCGGAAAAACCAAAGGTGCAAAAAGAGCAAGGAAGGCCACAGAGAACAGTGAAGAAGTGAATTCCCTGGTAATCAACATCTCATCAAGACAGTTAACCACGGAAGAGATTAAGGTACTCAATAAAGGAACCTCTTTTGTTCCATCCTACACGTCCAATGCATTAGAGACGGAGGTAGCCCTTTTTAAATTCATGCGTAAACTCAGATTAAGGTGGTTCTTCTCTATCAACCCCAGTCAACAAGAACTTACGATGGAACAGAAAAAATTCAGACCAAAAAGTAGATTTTTATCACCAATTTCACACAAGACCCTTGACACCTTTGAGTCTTTGGTCAAAAAGGATTTGGAAACAATCAAATATGGCTCAATACAACATCAAAATTTGAATCCCAAGGAACGACGCATTCTCAATAAGTTGAGACAAGATTCCTCAGTAACATTTCATCCAGCAGATAAAGGAGGAGCTCTAGTGGTGCTTGACACCGACTTTTACAACAAGAGTGTAATGGAACATATTCAAGATAGAGACACCTACCTTCCTTTGGAACAAGATCCAACAAACGAACTGCTGAGACTACTGGATGAGTTCCTGTCTAAAGCTCTAGACTCTGGCATCATAGATGAGAACACTAAGAAATTTCTTTTCAACTCCGCACCTAAGACTCCGACCTTATACATGCTACCAAAGGTGCACAAGCACAAAACCAAACCACCTTTTCGGCCTATAGTAGCAGGGTGCGGCTCGATCCACGAGTCTCTAGGATACTATCTTGACTTTTATTTACAACCGTTGGTCCAATCCTGGAAGACATACGTTAAAGACACCACCGACTGTTTACTGAAACTGGAATCACAAAAACATCTCTTTTTGAATGACATCTGGCTCTGTACAATTGATGTAGTCGCACTATACACCTCAATAGCACACAAAGAAGGACTGGAGGCAATAGAATGGCGACTGTTACAGTCAGAAATTGATCACAACAAAGCAGTTTTTCTTCTAGAACTACTACATTTTGCTCTTTACAACAACTACTTTGTGTGGAAGGACAATTTTTTCATACAGCGTACAGGGACAGCTATGGGTTTTCCCGGAGCACCATCATACGCCAATACCTACATGGCTCGTTTTGAGGACCAACACATACTGTCGGATCTGATGTGGAAAAGACATGCAGCTGTTTTCCTGAGGTACATTGATGACATTCTAGTCATCTGGACAGGCACCAGAGACGAACTGGAAGAGAGCATTTGCAAACTGAATGAACAGAACCCTCGCATCCAGTTCACACATAGTATTGAAAAACAGAAGATTCATTTCTTAGACATTGAAATAAGTAAAACATCAACTGGGTTATCTACATCGGTGTATAGGAAGCCAACAGATGTTAACAATGCGTTGCTGTTCACGAGCGCACATCCGTACAGCTTGAAAAAACATCTTCCGATCTCGCAGATGATGCGAATTAAGAGGATAACATCAGATGATGTGCGAAGTAAAGAAGAGATCACCAAACAGATGCAACAATACAAAGAGCGAGGTTACCCAGACCAAATACTCAGCGAAGCTGCTCAGATCACATCGAGAAAAACTCGTGATGAACTTTTGACACCTAAAGAGAAAGTACCCACGCACCGTGAGGTATTTGTTCTCAAGAACTCCACGCAAGCCACACAGATCAAGACAATAATCAGGAAACGTTGGGAACTTATTGAAAGTGAACCTGATTTCACAACAGTATTTCAAGGCAGTCCCCTTTTCGCACATACTAGAACCAAGAATTTAAGGGAATTTTTGAAACCTCAAAAGCGAACAGCTAGACAGAGAGAGAGGGGCATGATGAAATGCTATAACTGCGGACAATGTGGGAATGTTATCACAGGTGATCAATTTACTCACCCACACTCAGGAGTGAGCATCAAACTAAGACACAATGCAGATTGCAACACGGAAGGAGTTGTATACGCGATTAAGTGTCCCTGTGGACTAGTCTACGTGGGACGTACAAGTCGAAAAATAAAGACTCGAATAGTAGAGCACAAAAGCCGAATTAGGAATCACACTACAACCTCCCCATTGGCCAGACACTGGGTAGAAGCCAATCACACAATTCCCCAACTCAGGTACACAGTCTTAGAACGCATAGAACGCTCCCCAGGATTGGATTTGCATACACTTCTAGCTAGAAGGGAAACACATTGGATAAAATTCTTAGGAACTATTAATCCAAATGGTTTAAATGATCATTATGAACTTTTGTGCTTTCTCTGAACTTCACATGATGACGTATTTCAGATTGTAAGGGGGAACACTGAGTCTTGGCACTCATTTTTTCTTTTCTTCTCTTAGCTTACCCTGTTTTTCAACCTTCCTATATATTATTTAATTGTGTTACATAATAGTTTGTGTTCTTTTTGACCTTTTTTACCTCAGACATTTTTGTATTCAACGTAGGAACATAGTAAGAGTCCATGACAGAATGATACAGGTGACCTCTGAGATTGTCTCACGATATATACGTGCATAATATCACATACGAGCGTATTTCACCACTATTCCTTCTATTTAACTTGGGATACCGTAACTAAGAACCAGAGACTTAAAGTATACCTTAAACTGGTTTTCTTATGTTGCATAATACATACGAACTTATTGCTGACAACGTCAAGGCTGCTGGCGCACTACAACCGCCATGATTAGAGAGGATTAACAAAGTTGAGTGACTACAGTCTCTTCTTTGTGTCGACTAAGGCAGTAACCACCGGACGAGTTCCGCACCACGTGATCGGCAGGGCGGACTCGCACCGATAGACTCATTCAGGACGCCGTTGCAGGAGGTGGCAGGTCAGTACTTTAACACAAGACTAGCAGTTACTTTTGGGAAGGACGGCTGTCCAACAGATTTAAACTCACCACGAGTTTTTCTTAAACATACAGATTGTTGCTGGGCGACCTTTTTTGAGCAGCGCGTTTACCCGTCTTCAAGTTGGCGGTAAGACTTGTTTTTAAGTTAGACCCTTGCGGGTATTTACTACACATTGCTCCGTAATTGTAACAGGCTCTCATCAACTTGTTAATTAGGTTCTTGCAAAGAAAGGGTTATTCACGTTGGACAAGCTACCGGATGAACGTGAGGCTGTTCGGACGAGTGTATGTATTCTTTTACATTGTAGTGGAGTTTTTCTACTTAAGGGCAGACAATAGAATACTGGAAGTTAGTCGGTGAATGTGTCACTAGCATGAGTTTTTGATGTCACCTTTTGGGTCCCGTTTTTCACTTCCGAGAGTGAAGCACGTTTGATTTCATCTCTTTTTATGAACGAGTAGGCTCGCTATTTTTGTATCTCACACTTTTTAATCGCTTTGTAAGACACGGGTGACAACTCTTGGTGGCGCGTACTTTGGCTTTTTCCCCTCAGTGTTTACTCCAGAATGTTCTTTTTTGATATAAAATTGTACATATGAAACAACTCAATATAGTTTGGTATGCTGTTGTCTTTTAGATCCTGTCGAATTTGCACTTTGAGAGACCAATCATTCAAGGAAGATTGAACTTTTGACCGCATATAATTTATCCCCTGAAGAAGGGTTCTGCTTGTAACCCGAAATGCATTGGGATGTTGGCTATTACTTTTTGAATATTAAGCATTGATGAACTGTTTACATTATTTTATATGCATTGAAAATATGTTTAGTTAATATTTTCATGCGTCTATTGTTTGACATTGATTATGAATGCTCTTTGAAACATGTGCATACGTATTTTTTATGACCAATGTTTACGAGTAAAATATGCTATCTTTGAGAATTAAAGGAAAATATTGAAGTTCGAATAAATGTGTTAAAACTTCTTTAAATTTAAAGAGGCTGAATGCCCAGTAGCTGTGCTTCTAGCAGCCCGGGGTTTCCCTGGGCTAATAATTGAATGATTGTTATTTAGGAGGGAGTTAGGCACACAACCCTCACACTAGTAAGCACGCTAAGATTTCTTCAAAATCCACACAATCCATCTTCACAATTGAGTACTGGTGTGCAGATCCACCCCATACAAGAAAAACTTTCTAAAAGTAGCATTTGCAAACACAGGATATAAAAATAAACTTTACTAAAAGAAATATTTTATTATTCTGAGTTCAGGCATACTAAACATGACTCTCTACCATGCTCCCTGAGCCTGCTGGGATTATAGCGTGTAATAATTCCAGCAGCCCATTCTGGCCTAACGGAAGCAGGTAGCCTTCAATAGTGAAATACAAATTTAGTTGTAATTCACTACTAGGACATGCCACACACATCAGGCTTGTCCTACCTTACACCTACAATGCACCCTGCCCGTAGGCCTACCATAGGGGTGACTAATATGCAGTCAAGGGAAGGTTCAGGGGCTGGCAAGTGGGTGCACTTGCCCAGCCAGCATGACAGCACGAGACTGCATGCGGGGTCTGCAATGGCGGACCCTAGACACATCTTAAGGCTGCTTCTGTGGGTGGCGCAACCAGCACTGCAGGCCCACTAGCAGTATTGGCATCTACAAGCCCTGGCACTCCTGGTGCGCTCTACTAGGGACTAACAGTAAATCCAATGCACCAATCATGGACATCAATCACATGTACAATTTACAGTAGGGAGCACTTGCACTGCGGCACGGGTCGGCCGTGGCGCAGTGCCCTGAGTATCGGAAAACCAGCAAAACATCGGAGGCACACCAGCAAAAAGTGGAAGGGAAACTCACGCCAAGGTGCCAGGTCTAACATGTGTCCCCTCCAGCTGAAATGTGGGGGGAACTACCCTTCCCCAGGGAGTTCCACATCACTAAGGCGGAAAAACCTGGACAGACCGTCAGCGTTGGCGTGATCTGTGCCAGGGCGGTGTTCCACCGTAAAGTCCATACTCTGTAGAGAAATGAACCACCTCAACAGTTTCGGGTTCTCACCCCTCATTTGCATCAACCATCTGAGGGGCCTGTGGTCCGTCTGAACTCGGAAGTGAGACCCAAACAAGTAGGGTCTTAGCTTCTTCAGCGCCCAGACCACAGCAAATGCTTCACGCTCTATTGCACTCCACCTACTTTCCCGTGGAAGTAACCTCCTACTGATGAAGGCTACGGGTTGGTCAAAGCCCTCCTCAGTCATCTGTGAAAGAACAGCCCCTACACCATGCTCTGAAGCGTCTGTTTGCACTATGAATTCCTTGGAGAAATCAGGAGCCAGGAGCACGGGCGCCGTGCACATGGCAGTCTTCAGGGTGTCAAAAGCCTTCTGACAGGTGTCAGTCCAAATCACATTCCTGGGCTGCTTCTTCGAAGTCAGCTCTGTCAAGGGGGTCACGATCGTGCCATAGCCCTTGACAAACCTCCTGTAATACCCAGTGAGCCCCAGGAAGGCTCTCACTGCAGTCTGGGTCTTGGGGGGCTCCCAAGCCAGGATGGTCTCAATTTTGGGTTGCAAGGGTGCCACCTTGCCACTCCCCACTTGGTGTCCCAAGTACACCACTGAGCCCTGCCCAATCTGGCACTTGCTTGCCTTGATTGTGAGGCCTGCTCTGCGCAGGGCCATCAACACTTCCCAGAGGTGTCGCAGGTGTTCTGGCCAGGTGCCACTGAACACCGCGATGTCATCCAGGTAGGCGGCACTGAACTCATCCAGCCCAGCCAACACCTGGTTGACCAATCTCTGAAAGGTGGCAGGGGCATTCTTCATTCCAAATGGCATAACCCGGAACTGGAAATGCCCATCTGGTGTCGAGAATGCCGACCTCTCCTTTGCCCCATCGGTCAAGGCGATCTGCCAGTACCCAGACGTTAAATCAAACGTGCTGAGGAACCGGGCAGCCCCTAGCCGATCAATAAGCTCATCAGCTCTGGGGATGGGGTGCGCGTCAGCCTTCGTGACTGAATTGAGTCCTCTGTAGTCCACACAGAACCGGAGTTCGGGTGTGGCTCCCGGCGCAGCAGCCTTTGGGACCAAGACCACGGGGCTGGACCAAGGACTGCTGGAAGACTCAATCACCCCAAGGGCAAGCATCTTGGAGACCTCCTCCTTGATGCAGGCCCGGACCCTGTCAGTCACTCTGTAAGCCTTATGCTTCACAGGTAAGCTGTCTCCTGTGTCCACATCATGGACGCACCAATCTGTGACACTCGGAACCAGGGAGAACAGATCTGGAAACTGCCCCAGCAACTGGCGGCAGTCTTCCTGTTGTTCGGGGGTCAGGGCGGGTGAGAGGTTAACTCCATCCACTGACCCATCTTTCTCACAGGCCACTAAGAGGTCAGGAAGAGGCTCCGACTCCTCCTCCATTCCATCATCAGTTGCCAACAACATGCCCACTTCGGACCTTCTTAAGTGGGGCTTGAGGCGGTTGACATGTAGGACCCTCAAAGGGTTCCTGGGCGTCTTCATGTCCACCAAGTATGTCACGGGGCTCTTGCGCTCCACAACCTCAAATGGACCTGTCCACTTATCCTGAAGGGCACAGGGTTCCACTGGGGCCAGGACATACACCTCTTGTCCAGGCTGAAGCTCGACCAGAGTGGCATTCTGGTCGTACCACCGCTTCATCTCCTCCTGGCTTGCGTCCAGATTTGCCTCGGCAAGTTGTCTGAAGCGCCTGGTTTCGTTTCTGAAGGCCAGCATGTAGCTATATACATTCTGGGGAGGTTTCCTGGGAGATTGCTCCCAGCCTTCCTTTACCAAACTCAGTGGTCCTCTCACGGGGTGACCGTACAGCAGTTCAAAGGGGCTGAACCCTAGGGACTTCTGTGGTACCTCGCGATATGCAAAGAGCAGGCATGGTAAGAGGACGTCCCACTTACGCCTCATTGGACCTTCTAGGCCCATGATCATGCCTTTCAGGGTTCGGTTGAATCTCTCAACCAACCCGTTACCTTGGGGATGGTAAGGCGTGGTGAACTTGTAAGTTACACCACACTCTTGCCAAAGGGACTTCATATACTTGGATATGAAGTTGGTCCCCCTGTCGCTCACCACCTCTAGAGGGAATCCTACTCGTGAGAAAATTCCCATCAGTGCACGTCCCACCACGGGGGCCGTCACTGTCCTCAGAGGGATGGCTTCAGGGTACCGGGTGGCATGATCCACCAAGACCAGGATGAACCTGTTGCCCATGGCTGTCTTGGGGTCCAGAGGCCCAACAATGTCAATACCCACTTGCTGGAATGGCGTACCGACCACAGGGAAGGGTTGGAGGGGAGCCTTGTTCTTCCCTCCGCTCTTCCCAATTGCCTGGCAAGTCGGACAGGTTCTACAATGAGCATCTGAGCTCTTGTGCATTTGGGGCCAGTAAAAGTGGGTGACATGCCTATCATAGGTCTTGTCCATCCCCAAATGTCCTGCTAAAGGCACATCGTGAGCCAGACCCAGTAGGAAGGCTCTGAACTTCTGGGGTACCACCAGCACACGGGCTGACCCAGGTTCAGCAGCCTTAGGCTCTGAATACAGGAGGTCGTTCTCCCAGTACACATAATGTGTTTTGGCCTGAACACCATTGGACTGGTCTGCAGCCTGCTGCCGCATACCCACGAGAGAAGGGCATTCTTTCTGCTCCTTGCAGAATTCCTCCCTGGAGGGTCCTCCTTCTTGCTGCCAATGGGTCAGCTCAGGCAGGTCCCCCAGCTCGGCAATCTGTTCCCCTGTAGGCTCCAGGGCATCCCCCTCGAGGTCTGCTTCCTCCTGGACCGTGGGAACTTCAGGGGCCGGTTTCCCGCGCCCCCTGCGCCTTCTCCCTAAGGCCGGTTCCTGGGCCTCTCCTTCAGGCCCCAGGACCTCTTGATCACCCCTACTGGCTGCCATTGACCGGGTGGTCACGCACGCCCAGTCAGGCAGACCCACCATCCTCAGGTGAGTCGTCTTCTCCACCTTTTCCCAAGGGGAGTGCTCCAAGTCATTCCCTAGCAAACAGTCAACAGGCATGGTTTTCCTCACACAGACCTGCAGAGTACCAGAGACCCCCCCCACTTGAAGGGAACTTGAACCATCGGACACTGACTCTCTGAATTATCAGCGTTGATAACCCTACAGTAGGCATGGGGTACAACCTGCTCTTGAGACACCAGGTGCTGCCTCACTGCAGTCACACTGGCTCCTGTATTTCTAAGAGCTTCAGCTTCCTTACCGCTGATGATCACCACCTGCCCATATTTCTTAGTGTTAGAGGGCAGGTAGTTCGTAGGGATCATCTCACTGTCTCCTAGTGAGACTAGGGTCATGTGAACGGGATCTCCACCCCCCGGGACCATCACTTCTTCTCCTAAGTGAACACTAGTCACTTGACGGGGCGGAGCACCAGTGGGTGCGGGTTTTCCAAACAGGCGACACTTGGGGTCACTGGAGATGTGCCCCGGCTCACCACATTTGAAACAATTGAAGGGCCCCTTTGGAACAGGTTTACCTGTCGGGGCCCCATTCTGCTTTGGGGGTGGGGGAGGCTGAGAACCTTTCTGCTGGTCCCCTTGGGGATTACTTTGGTGGCCTTTTTGGAACCCTTTCTGTTTTCCCTTGTCCCCCCCACTCTTCTGCTGGGGACCCTGCCCACCCTTGGCGGAGTCTCCCACTGGACCCTTGTGGACCCTGGTGCTGAGCCAGCGGTCCGCCTCCTCAGCGAGCTTCCTCGAGTTTGACAGCTTGCTATCGATCAGGTGTTGGCGTAACTCAGGAAAACAGTGATCAGACAAGTGCTCCCATGCAATTAAATCAAAGAGACCTTGAAAATCATTCACCTTGCTACCCTTCACCCAACCATCCAGTGCTCTGCAAAAATAAGTCACATACTTCACATACGTATTCCCAGGCCGCTTAGTACACCCCCTAAACTTCTGTCTATACATTTCAGGGGTAAGCCCATACCTGTTCATTAAAGCTTCTTTCATGTGGGAATAGGATCTCTGATTTTCAACGGGCAAATCTAGCAGGGTGTCCCGCCCTTCGCTAAGGAACCTTCCCCACAACCCCGCTCCCCAATCCTTGTCAGGGACCCGGTGGGAGGACATGGCTACCTCGTATGCCCTAAACCACTGTCCTATGTCATCCCCCTTAAAGAACTCTTTAACTACGTCTTTGGGGATGTGCACTCTTGACTCTACCTGCACCGGCGTTGTGCTGCCACCAGAGGGAGGATGATCCAAGTTTCTCTCCTTTAGACTCATCTCCCTCATTTTCAATTCGTAATCCATTTGGTGCTTTCGCTCTTCCAGCGCCATTCTTTTGGTTTCAAGCTCCAGTTGGATTTTCAATTCTGCCAGCTTTCTTTCATGAACCCTCGTTTCTTTCCTGTCCGCCAGCTCCTCTGGCGACAGTCCTCTACCAAAGCTGTACAGGCTGTCTTGTTTTTCGAGATCCACAAGATCCACAGGTGCACCCTGCTCCTCAGTTGCATTCTGATCCTCAGGTTCATCTTGATCCTCGGGGGTCGTTCTGGACTCTATCCAGGCTTTCAGGGCTACCTGCGTGTGGAACCTTGAGCTTTTTGCAAAAAAACTTCAGTTCAGTTCTGGTGTAATTCTTATCTTATCTTATCTTAGGGGATTCTTGTATAGCGCACTGACACCGTGAGGTTTCCTGGCGCTGCATCCCATTCCACCTCCAACATCTCAGAGGTCGTGGACTCCGCTTCATCCAGGCTCTTCGTGCCCGGCATGGTTTCTTCGCTAGGGATCTTCTCTTGGCAAAATTACAACAAAACCTGTGGCTACGTAACTGGACCGAAATCACTGTGCAATGGTCAGAAGTTAAGGTATAAACACTGCAAATGTAAATTCGAAAATCCCACCGCTGCCACCAATGTAGGAAGGGGGAGTCTCTAGTTGGCGCAGTGCAACACTAGCGACAAGCAGGGACTCTCTCTTCCTCGTCAGGGCTGAGGGTTACCTTCAAGACAACCTCTGCTTACCCTCTAGGTAGTGTGGCTTAAGCAGTCTTAGGCTAATCTCTGAGGCACATAGGGTTAAACATTTGCAATATTACACCGTCACAACCAACCCACCACACAATGACACCAAACTGTATTTGTAAAAATATATATTCTTTATATAAATTTCAAGCAGGCTTGTAAATACAGTCTTGGTTCAATATAAAACGGTTCCAGTACACTTTCAATTAAGTTGCCACAGTTCTTCCTTTAGCAATAATCAGTTCTTGGTGTTAGCGCTTCACTAACAGTTCTTATTCAGCGTGAATCCCCCGCATGGGGATTCAGGGCTCCTCACGGTACTTTGTGGGAGAGTTGGCGGGGCGCAGGTCAATGCGGCAGTCCGCGTTGCGTTGTCTTCCGTCCGGTGCTTGGAGCGAGCGGTGGCTCGGCTCTGGCTCGTGGGTCAACGTTGCTGTGCGGGCCGGGTTGCACGGGGCCAGCGCCTCGGGGTTTCCTGAGCAGGAGGGCACACTTAGGGGTCAGCGCTCCTCGGCGCAGGCCTCTATCACAACAGGCGACGTTTAGGCACCCCACGCAACAGCTGTTTCTCGGACAGCGGCGGCGCGTTCAGGGGCACAAGACACGAAGGGGGCAAGCAGGCACTGGGCGCAACCTTTCTTCACGTTGCAGCTGCAGCTCGGGGTTAGTCACTGTGCTCGAATCAGCTGGGCTGATCTTTACGATGCTCCTTGGCCAGACAGGCGGCAGTCACTTTGTTCAGAGGGAGTGTGGCTCCTAGGGCGTTGCTGAAGAGTGCGATGGTCACAGCGCGCTCCGCTTTTCCTGGAGAGGCTTGCAGAGGGGAGACAGCGTCTCGCAGTGGTTCCTCTGTCGGGGGGTAGCGCCCACTGGTCCTGGGGCGCTGGTCAGGAGGCAAGTTCACAGGCAAGCCCTTGGAGATCTCTCAGCAGAGTTTGGCACAAAGTTTCACAAAGGAAAAGTCTTCTTGTAGTCTTTTCTCTTCCTCTCCTTCTGCAGCAAGGCACCAGACACAGGCCAGAGACAGCACTCCGCCTTGTCCTTCCAGGTCCTTCTCGTCGGGCAGAGTTCCTTCTGTAGCACAAACAGGATCTAATTTACAAGGAGCAGGGCTCCTACTTTTATACTGCATTTCTTTTGTTCTCGCGGGCCAGGGGGGCCTTTGCATAGCCACTTTCAGTCCTTGAGTACTCTGGTGGGTGTAATCCGGCTTCTGCTTTCAGTGCGAGGGGCAGGCGCATCAGACGCCCCACAGGAGGTGGAGCCAGCATTGTGTGGACAGGGGCAGCCAGGAGTACCTTGTTGATGAGGCTTCGCCCTTCCTGGGCCAGGTGTCGGCTGAGTCATCAGTCGCTCCCCAGGAGGGTGGAGCCAGCATGTTGGTGGCAGAGCACAGCAAGATTCAGAGTCAAGAGCCACTCCTACCTCCCACTAAGGTGTAATCTTCGCATTCACCACCTGTCATCCCCCAGCCCTGTCACTCACACATCCCAGACAGTCAGATACACATACCAGCAGAGGCGGGCTGAAATGGTTAGGCAAGCAAATGCTAACTTTCTAAAAGTAGCATTTGCAAACACAGGATATTAAAATAAACTTTACTAAAAGAAATATTTTATTATTCTGAGTTCAGGCATACTAAACATGACTCTCTACCATGCTCCCTGAGCCTGCTGGGATTATAGCGTGTAATAATTCCAGCAGCCCATTCTGGCCTAACGGAAGCAGGTAGCCTTCAATAGTGAAATACGAATTTAGTTGTAATTCACTACTAGGACATGCCACACACATCAGGCTTGTCCTACCTTACACCTACAATGCACCCTGCCCGTAGGCCTACCATAGGGGTGACTAATATGCAGTCAAGGGAAGGTTCAGGGGCTGGCAAGTGGGTGCACTTGCCCAGCCAGCATGACAGCACGAGACTGCACGCGGGGTCTGCAATGGCGGACCCTAGACACATCTTAAGGCTGCTTCTGTGGGTGGCGCAACCAGCGCTGCAGGCCCACTAGCAGTATTGGCATCTACAAGCCCTGGCACTCCTGGTGCGCTCTACTAGGGACTAACAGTAAATCCAATGCACCAATCATGGACATCAATCACATGTACAATTTACAGTAGGGAGCACTTGCACTGCGGCACGGGTCGGCCGTGGCCCAGTGCCCTGAGTATCGGAAAACCAGCAAAACATCGGAGGCACACCAGCAAAAAGTGGAAGGGAAACTCACGCCAAGGTGCCAGGTCTAACAGAGTCCAACTAACTATAACGTGGGAATTTCAATGGTTTTATGTCAGTAAAATTTCCAGCTAACTATAACTGGTGTGAAACCTATGGTTTTTTCAGTGAATATATATATATATATATTTTCTGTCTGTTTGTGTTTAGCCAAGACTTCCAGCATCAACTTTGTTTGGCGATGAAAATAGACCACATCACATCCAATTTAATTTTCTGAAACAGGTTCATTAGCATTTGGAAAATGACACCTCAAACCATTCTTTGGGAGACTTCTTGTACCCGCCACTTACCAATACACTTCAGGGCCAATGGCTTACAATATCTTTTTTGCATTATTTGTAAAGTTCTTGACCAACATAGGTCATTAACGATGAATATACAGTTCAGCGTCTGTGTTGAACCCCCACAGATTTTCAGTACCCATTGATAGAATCCATCTTGATTCTGCCCTCCATACATTTAGTTCTCTATCACCTCCTCTTGGCTTCAATGAATCTTGTTGGATTCCATAATACACAAATTTGCTGATGTCTTTCTCAGATATGTTTTCCAATTACATAGGTGAAGTCCTTTTTCGAAATGGCTCGAATATGCTGTAAAATCGAAAGCTTTAATTTGTTGATGGTCCTTCCTGCGTATGTCATCCCACGCTCACATTCAAGTGCATAGACTACATGGGTACTTTCAATCAATCAATCAGTGGTTTATAGAGCGCGCTACTCACCCGTGAGGGTCTCAAGGCGCTTGGACACAATATATGTGTTCCTTGATCTTTTTAGCTCTCCCATCAACTAGTTTGACTTTTGTCCTGTTATTATCCCATTTGCAGGCTTTGCATTTAGCACATTTGTAGAAACCTGGTTTCTTCTGCAGTGACCAACTGCACCATTGGTCTTGATTAGACATGAAGCTTTGAACTAAAAGATTTCCTAGTGAGTGCATCTTCCGATATTATTATATTCAGGCGATCCTGTATATAATCCTTTAAACCTTTGTCTTGTTCCAAACCTCGCCAGTTGTTTCTGAATAACGTTTTCACTTCATTTTCAGACTTACTAAAATCCATGATGTATCTAATTTTGCCTTCTTCATTTTGATCTTTTTTCTTTTTCTCTGGCAATAAGAGATCATTTCTGTTTTTCTCTTTGGTTCTTTTCAAAGCATCCATCAAACCTGAGGTTAAACATTCATGTCTTAGGAATCTCTGTGATATTTCCAATGCTTCTTCATCAAAATCTTTTTCTTTTTCTTCAGAGTAATTCCTTTTAACCCTGAGATGCTGGCCATAAGGTATGCTCCATTTCAGGGCTGCCAGATGTGCACTATTTGCAAAAAGTAGGTTGTTCACACTGGTGGGTTTTCTAAAGACCTTTGTGCAGATCCTCTCTTGGGAAACACATAGTTCGAAATCAAAAAAGGTCAATCCCATTTTACTTATTGTGTACTGAATTTGAAATTCTGAGGATTCTCATTCATGGATTCTAAATGTTTTCAAATTCTTATTGTTCACTCTCCCAGAGTGGAAAAAGATCATCAGTAAATCCTAGCCACAAAACCACTTTCTTCAAGCTTTCAGAGTTTTTTTCAGTCTAAATAATTCCAGTTTCCCAGATGCCTATGGCTAGATTGGCATAGGTTGGAGCAAAAGAAGACCCCATTGCTGTTCCCTGCTTTATATGTTGTACTTTCCATCAAAGATAAAAAATATTGTTCATGAGACAGAACTTCATTATATCAAGCAGTCTCTCAGTGCTGTTCAGTAAGCTTAAATAATGCCTTCTTGCTGCCAAGCCATCTTGGTGCCTTAAGGGCATATACAAGGAGACAACTGTTGCCATTACGTAGTTTTGTATCCTAGGCATATTATTTATTCTACTTAAAAAATCTATGGAATCTCCGATGTATGAAGGGAGGTTTGAGACAAATGGGAAGAGGAATATGTCCACAAATCATGATGCATTCTCCAACAAGGAGTCACAAGAACTAAAGATAGGTCATCCTAGTGGATTGTCAACATTTTATGGACCTTTGGTATAAAATAAATTGTTGGTAGTGTTGGATGTTCTTTCCCTGACACCCTAGGCACATGGGGGGGGGGGCAGAGGAAACCCCCCACCCCAGGCAAAAAAGAAAACAAAATCAACAGAAATTGCGGTGAGACCCAGGAATTCCCATGGGATCGGATAAACAAAAACAATGGTGGCTAGGTGCATTCATTTCATTTATGCCTCATGCCTCAAGGAGCCCACCCCTGGGCTTTATTCAATAAGGGGTGTAGGGCTATGAAGTATTCCTCTCCTATGCAAAAGCAACAGTTGATGGACAGAATGCAGAACAATGACATACATTCACCCCAGTACAGATATCTGGGCCTAAATCCATCGTTTTTTTGCTCCCCATGCCTTTCCAGTTTGAACCCAGCCATATGCAAGTTATGCAGTTAGGGCTGGACTGTTCCCATGAGGCACAGGCCAATAAACAGAGGGGCCCCCTGCAACGAATACGGGCAGACATCAAGGGAAGAGAACACAACTGTTAAGGGGCCAATAAACAGAGAGGCCCCCTGCAACGAATACGGGCAGACGTCAGGGGAAGGCACAGGGTCAACACTGAATTGCATATGGCCAGGTCTAAACTGAGGTGGCATAGTGAGCAAAAGAATGATGAATTTAACGCAGATCTCTTGACTGGGGGTGAATGTTTTGATTTGTTTTGCATTCCGTCCATCAATTGTGTGTCTTTTACTTTCTCACTTTAAGTGTGCCAGGTATTCGCAGACTTGAGTCCTGGGCTCACTGTGCCATTGGAATAAAGCTATCCTGGCTGAAGAGGGGTGAAACCCCAAAACCGGTCCTAGGATGCTTGTTTTCGGTCCAGGGAGGACCTGGCTTGGCAGTTAGGGATGGACTGTTCCCATGAGTCACAGGGTCCAGACTGAATTGCAAATGACCAGGTCTAAACTGGGGTGGCATTCCGTCTATGAGTTGTGTGTCTTTGGCTTTCTCGCCTTAAGTGCGCCAGGTATGCCCAGACGTTGGTCCTGGGCTTACTGTCAAGCCCGGACTGGCCACTGCGGGCATCGGGAAATCCCCCGGTGGGCCACAAGGGTGGGGGCTGGTTTTGGGCCCCTGGGGGCCGATTTTGTTACAGGGCCGATTTTGCAGCAACAAAATTGGACGAAAATGTGGCCCTGGCAAAGAGCTCGGTCACCCCCTCTCTGAGGAGGGGGTGGGAGGCGGGCGAGCACTTTGCCAGGGCTGGTTTTCGTTCCCAGCCCGGCTGCCACTGGACTCAAGCTATCCTGGCTGAAGAGGGGTGAAACCCCGAAACCGGTCCTAGGATGCTTGTTTCCGGTCCAGGGAAGACCTGGTTAGGCAGTTAGGGCTGGACTGTTCCCATGAGGCACAGGGTCAAGACTGAATTGCACATGGCCAGGTCTAAACCGGGGTGGCATGGTGAGCAAAAGATTGATGGATTTAACCCAGATCTCTTTACTGGGGGTGAATGTTTTGATTTGTTCTGCATTTCGTCCATCAGTTGTTTTGCACTCCTCTCCGAGCCATTAAAGGCACCAAGAACCCCACCCCTGTAGTTGAAATCATTAAAAAAGGTAGGGGGCCTCCAAAGGTCCCAGAGAGCTAACAACCAGGGCCAAAGTTAGTGTATATGGCGTAGGGGACCCCGGGCTCTCTACCTGCACCTCTAAAAGCCCTGTGGAGCCCACCCCAGCACCAAAATTACTTAAAATGGAGAGGGGGCCACGCTGCCCTCCTTCCTGTGCCATTAAAGGCCCTGCTGAGCCCAACCCTGGGTCCAATTACTTTAAAGAAGTGGGGTCACATGGCCCCCTCCCTGAGCCATTAATGGCCGCGGAGATTCCATCCCCTGGGGCCAGCTCACATGCTATATCCTGGGGAGCCACCCCTGGGAAATTGCAGTTTTCCTGCCTGCACTGGTGCAGGCTGGGAAACCTTTGTTTGGTCCCTCTTGGTGGGAGCATTTTTAAATCTCCAACGAAGATAAAGCAAACACAGAGTCTGCTCCCATCTGGAGGTAGCTTTAGAAATTCCCTCGCCGGCTGGGAGCAGACATTATAATCTGTTTCCCTGCTGATGGGGAGAGGGAAACATATCTAAATATTGTTTCTGCCTGAAGGGATCAGCATTAGTGACTGCTCCCTCTGGGTGGGAGCAATGCTGGCTCCTGCTGCTTGCAGTGCATCGGCTGAGTCCAAAGGGGCTTGGGGCTCCCCTCACAATCCCCAGCGAGTATATGGAGGATATCTAGGATGGGCACCAGGGCACCCACCTTTGGCATTGTGAGCCCTGTGGGATGGGGTCCCCAGTGCCTTACAAGGATTGGGAGGGGTCTACCTGGCCACCTTCCTCTTTTAATCCAAATAAATGGCCCCGGGGATGTGGGGTCCCCAGGGCCTAATAAGATTTGGGGAGGCGGGCACACAGCCCCCTCCGTTTTGATTTAAAAAAGGTCCCTGGGGGGGATGATATCCCCCAGGGCATAACAAGGGTTTTTATTTAAAAAAGGCTCTGTGGGATGCGATCCCCAGATCCTTAGAAGTCATGAGTAACGAGGCCACATGCCCCCTTCTCTTTTAAAAAGAAACTGCCCTGGGGAGGGGGTCCCCAGGGCCTTATCAGGCTTGGGGAGGGGGCCCGTGTCCCCCTGTCCCCTTAATTACAAAAAAATAGAGCCCTGGGGCGGGGTCCCGACCACTTTTGTAAAAAAGACACCAGGGGATTGGGTTCCCAGGGCCAAATAAGGCTCAGGAGATGTCATGTTCCCCCCTTACCACTTAATATAAAAAAAACTGTTGTGGCGGGATGGGGTCCCCAGGTCCTAATAAGGTTTGGGGAAGGGCCACATGACCCCTCTGCTTTCATTTAAAGAAAGACCCTGAGGAATGGGATGCACAGGGCCTAATAAGGCTCGGAGAAGGTCTCCACTTGGCCCTCTTCCCCTGAAAAAAAAAAGTACCTGGGTCGACAAGGACTAATAAGGCTTGGGGAGGGTGGCATGTGAACCCCTCCCTTTAAAAAGCATAAGGTGCTGTGGCCAACTCTCCCACCCTGCACGGCTGAAGGCCATTCACAACAGGGGCTGGCTCTACATATGGTGATGAAATATTACTTTACATTTAAAAAAACTAGAAATTCACTGGAAAAAACAAAGGTTAAAGTAATAATTAGATGTGATATAAAAGATATGTTTCTGTTTTTTTAAACAATAATTATAATCAGATATTCCCTGAAAAATCGAAAGGTTAAAGTAATGTCACAGTTAGGTGAATTTGCCAGCGATAAGATTAACATTTTGAACTGAAAAGTGCACAAAAATTAACCAGTTATAGTTATCACTGCTAACTATAACTTGCATACCCGCCATACACTGATTATGACCTCCCATGTGACATCACTCATGATATGTTCTATGACACCATTCATGACATCACTGATGGCAACATAAATCACATCATTGATGACATCACTGATGACATAACCCAAGCTTCTGTTGTATACATTGCTTTTTAAACAGGTATACCATTACAGCTATGAAAGTAAGGTAAGTGCAATAAAGCCCATAATAATATGAAGCCTCTTTACTGCTGTCATGCATAAATCCCCCATAGGTAAAGCAAGCTTGCATTATTAGTAACCTTGACCCAATACCATACACTTAATGGTTAGCCGAATTCATGTTAACTTTGAACCACAGATGAAATGGTAACCTTTCCAGCACATGATGTTCAATCTGCGTACAACTTTTCAGGGAAAACAAAGGGCCTGATTTAGATCTCTGGGTTACTCTGTCACAATGGTGATGGATTTACATATCCACCTAAATATAGATCCCCTTACATCCTATGGGATTTATATTTCAGCAGACAGGATTTCTGTCACTATTGTGACGGATTAACCCGTCCACTGAGATCTAAATCAGGCCTATGTTCTTCAAGATACTTAAGTCTTGTTATATAACTAATGCCCTACTACAGACACTCTTTAATGGTATCAAACCCCTGACAGTCATCAAACCTACATTGAGAAATAAAGTGGATACGTATGGAAAGGTGGGTACTGTTAACAGTGTTTACTCCATGGAGAGATTTTACTCTGCATCACACTGTTTGCTGACAGTGAAACTCTCATGAGAAATACACCACATGGTATTAAAAAGTATCTACTAAGCACAGTGAATACTGTTTTCAAAACGTGTCCAAAGAGCAACTATTTACTTAAAATAACCGAGGCCTGGAGGTGCTAAAGATCATACTACCTGTAGCCTTCTTACTGTCTTACTGTGGTGAAAGCTTTACAGATCGCCTGAAGCAAAAAAAGCACATGTATAAAGGTTAGTACCTGGTACACACAGTCTTCTATGTTAGGTAGAAATTGTCATTCTGGGATGATTCTGTCTAATAACTCAAGGCTGCTTAAAATACTTAGTATATAGTGAGTAAAATATTTGATCTGTTGGAAAATGTTTACTGTAGTATCAAAAACATTGTGTGGAGCATTCTGTCACCTGCACCCAGAGTTACTCTTCAATACAAAGATGTATACCATGCTCAATACCTCTACACATGTATGATGCATTTGGAGTACATGTCTTTTGTCAACACTTATACCCATTAGCTGGACACATGTGTTGTACACAATTAGGTAGAAAAGTAATATGGTAGTTATCAGCCACTATGTAAACTATAAAACAAACTAACACTTTCATTGGATGATGTCAACAGTGATGTCACCAGTGATCTCATCAATGATGTCATTTGAGAAGTCATCAGTGATGTCATAAATGATGTCATAGAGCACGTCTTGAGTGATGTAATATGTGTGGTCATAAGCTGTCCATAGGGGGGCGCAAATTATTGTTGGCTCTGCTAACTCTAACTGGTGAGTCTTTGTGTTTTTTTAGTTCAAAACATTACAATGTCACTAACATATTAACTATAATGTTAGTTCAACCTTTGTTTTTTCCAGTGAATATATATATATATATATATATATATATATATATATATATATATATATATATAGATAAATAAATACATAGAGTGTCAATTATGTTATACAAACACATTTTGTTTTAAAATAAGAATTACAGCAAAGATTATATTGGTGTACTTATCACCAATTAGAGATGTTAGACATACACAACTAATAGGTATGCTCTTCACCTTTTTGACATTTCCTACAAACACAAAGATAATGTCAGAAAAGCATGGCAGCTGTATGGCGCGTTTCAGCAGCAGCAGTTATGGAAACAGAATTATTGCTCTCTTTTGATCACACTGCGTCATATTCACACTACCAGGGGGGATATTTATGAGCCCTTTTGCAATGTGGTGCAAGAGCAACACAACTCAAAAATTAGATTAATTAAGACACGCAAGGCTGTTAAAAAGGGTTCCAAAGACAACCAGTAACCAAAGACCCTTTTCGTTGCCCGGCGATATCGCGTCTATGACCCACCAATGTTAACCAATGAAGAAGCAGGCGCTGGAGACTGGAAGGCAGGAAACGAGGATTTTATTCTCTCCGGAGGAGAACACATCAATTCAGACAGCAAGTATCGTCACGAGGTGCTCTAGCCACATCTCTGAGGCCTGGCCTCTTATACTAGGGTTTATGACCTTTATTGCACATAACACATTCTCGCAACATTTTAGTATTAGAAAGAACATCCTCGGAATCTCCCCTTCAGGCCCGTTCCCACATACATTTACAGTTGGATTCCCCACCCCGGTCACAACAGGTGATGGTTGTCGCACAGCAGGGCATTCCGCCGATTCACGGAATGCATGGGATTGGTCGGATCTCATGGGGTGGGGGCTTTGATCGGTTCGGGGGTCTTTTGATGGGGAGGGGAAGCTTCCTACTGTACGGGGTAATAAACAGTATCCGCAGAGCCAGGTGGCGGCCTGGGAACAGGGAAGACAAACGGGGACACAGGAAAAAGGGGGTTTGCATCAAAAGGATTTGAGGCCACGAAAGGAATGAGGGGAGGTGTCGCGCTGGGAACAGGATGGGATTCAGTGGTGAAGCTGCGCTGAAGAGGGGTTTATGACCCAAGGCATGAGAGAGCGGGGGTTGTCAGTGTGCGGGGGGATGCTTGCGAGGTTAAGGGAGAGAGAGAGACGCGCTGGCTATCAGCGAGGGGCAGGGAGGCCATGGCGTTCAAAAATGGCTGCCGCTTACGCGCACGAATGGGCTTAAAAAGGGGCAAGATGACGCCGATAATGTTCACCAAGTTTGAGTTAATTTTCCACAGTCCTCCCTTTAACATTTCCAAGACATCTTGCTGGCCTATTTCCTATCTATACCTATATGCAGCGATCATAAGTAAGGGAGAGGGGACTTAGGCAAAAGAGCTGTACATAAACATCACATTATAAACATTATATTGAAAAATCTCATCATCTAGTAGGCGGGTTCATCGTTAAGTTGGTTGCAGAAAAAGTCATCGTAATGCAATATCAGACTAGAATTACGTAGCGAGGGCGTTGGGTATAGATCATAGATGCTTATAGTCATTCGAAATAGGAGCTGGTAAGTTATCATATAAGTAAGTCCTTTTTGTATACGGCGGGAGCATAGTTAGTCCAATGGTGATTGGGAGAGAAAGGAGATACAGTAAAAAAAATATCAGAGTTCTCGTTGTCTTTTGTCGTCTTCTGTTGGCACTGTTAAGTACCTGGATTACAATTCGGTCTGTCAACAGGAATGTTCATGTGGATGGAGTCGTTGGAGGTCTGTGGGCAGGGGTACATTTTGTCTTGTTTCGTCAGACCTCATAGGAGCAATGCGTTACGGGTTTGGAGCAGGTGCACTTTCTTTTGTAACGCAGAGCATAGATTTGCAATAAGAATGCGATTGTTCCTGAATTGTGAGATCTGTTTGTTTCTTGGGTCTGTGTGGTGAGCATTTCCAGTCGCTTCCATCATCTTCGAGGCGTTCAGCAGCGGGTAGAACCACATACTTCGTTCATCTTTTCTTTAGAGGCGACCCTTGGTGGAGTTCTAGGTCACCGTTCTAAGATTAACATAGTTCGTGGTCTACTTAGTCGGAGCTCCCTCCCTTCTGACGCAGGGAGTACTCTTTTCTGGGTAGCTCAGTAGGATTTGGAGGAACTTGGGAGTTCGTGTGGAAAGGTGCGGGTGTGAACAGTCCTTATGGTAGGTCGGAGGAGGAGGGGAGGGAGCAAGGCCAAGTCGAGGACAGATCAGGGGGAGGCGGAGAGTTTGCGACAGGCGAGTCCGCAACCATGTTCAGAGAGCGGGGGCTTTTTGGCACACGTTGATCATAGAGCAGGGGCTTCAGGTCAGCCCTTTCCTTAGCTTTGTCTGAAACAGTGCCCCGTCCGGCGTCTCCTTACTGCTGTGGTCTCGCCTCGGCCTCCGTCGTTGATGTTCCACAATCCGCAGTCAGGCCGCGTGCTCCCACATCCGGTCTCTTTCTCCTCCGACAGTGATACCCTTAAATGAGTTTTGAAAAGACAGTCTTTAGAGATATTGCAGAAGAAGGTAAGTACATAAATCTATTTCTCTCCCAACACCAAGCAACTGGGGTAAGCACTCGCTACATTGGAGATTCTTGCGGCTAACGTATAAACAATTGATGATGGATTTGCTGGATTCCTTACAACTTCCTTTTGTTGGCTAATTCTTTGACGCTTTGATGATTATTACGTTCATTTGTAATAGGTACGAGGTCTGGTACTCATTCATTGCATATGTCTATTATAGTAAATGTCAGTTCTTCTGGCAGAGACCTATTTCCCTAGTGCGAGTCTTGCAAGGCTAGGCTGGTCTTCAGGACCTTGTATTTTACAAAAAGTGCAACGTGCTATTCACCACAGTCTGATGGGCATCCTTCTGAGGGGTGAACATAGGCTAAACAAGTCTTCATTACATAAAAACATCTTATTTTCAACCAGGCTTACTGCAACAAGTTCTTTCGATTTTCAATCTAATTTTCAACTTTGCACACATCCTTCTAACTTTCTATATAAATCCTCACAACCTGGTTACTACAAAAACTCGGGGGGGGGGGTTTGCGATAATTATTAAACTTATCCTCGGGGAAGGTGGGATCTTATGGAAAACGGTTAGGAACATAGTGAATTAGAGCAGGGGGCGTTTTTTCAAGCTCTCGTTCAGGGCAGCTGACACCAAACTGGGGGCATTTTGGGAAGACGGGGGTGTCTTGATCATATCTTACTGTTTGGGGTATAGGGGCAATTTGGAATGGGGATGGTCGCATTACCACAGACATATTTTATCATAGAAGCCACTGACAAATAGTTCCCTGGCTGTGGGTCAAATTTAGGGAACCTCAGTCGTCTTACCTGTCCCTTTTCTATTGGCCAATTTAAATTTCATCCATATTTAGCAGAAAAGGAGAGGTAGTAACGTGGTACCGATACAACTTTATTTTAGGACAAATTTGTGCAAATACTTGTGGTATTTGGGGCCAATCAGGAGGTGCACCAGGTTCGTCAATTAGGTGCCAGTCACTAGGAAGAGGGAAAGTGTGGAGGGGCGAAAGAGTGAGAGAGAGAGAGAGAGAGAGAGAGAGAGAGAGAGAGAGAGAGAGAGAGAGAGAGAGAGAGAGAGAGAGAGAGACAATAGGCCAAAACAGTACACATGGGACATGGAGAATGACTGTGTACTGTTTGGGCTATTCAGTGCGTTACCCAACGTTAGACGTTTCGGGTCTGTGTTAGGATGTAGGAAGCATGCAGTTTTGGGACAGAAGAGCATTAGATTAGGTACAGAAAGGTCGTGCATTAGGTAGAGCGTCCTCTTTGTGTCGTCTTGCAGCGCTAGTCCGTTTTCATGCATCGGGCGTGACGTGGTTCCAGATCCCTTACGATACTCTAATCGGGATTCTAAGGTAACCTGCAGAGGGAAAAAGGAGGGAAAGGGGGAGGTGGGGGGACAACATTCGAACACATCAAATGTACGGGCATGAAAGTCCTTTACTTACCGCATACTCGTACTTATCTCTTCGGGATATAATCCCTTAGGGTTTTGGTTTCCGAAAGTCAAGGGGGGGGGGGCAGGCAATGTGATAGGTGGTTTTATGGAGAGGTTCGAGGATGGCATTTAAGGATTGTGTGTAGAGAAACGCTTAAAAAGGAATCAAAAGGTGCCTAGCGTGAGGTACCCGGTTTTGTAGATGTATCCGGCCTTCGGGATCCTTAAATCATTCCCAAAGCTGTGAGGTTCTAAGGCATATCAGTTCTTCGTTTTAACCCGGTACCTTAGTACCTTCGACCACCATATCTTAATAACATTTTATCAATCACCCCGCTTTACTTTACCCATTCTCAGAAGTCGAGGTCCTTCTTCATATGTTAGTCCCTGAGCTTAGTCGCATATTTTGGAGGCAACGTATCATACCTGGGATCCGATCATCAATCCGGGGCCGAACAACCATTTCTCGGATAACCTTAAAAAAAGGAGCAGAACGGTTGCGCACAGAAAAACCCTCCCACCGATACCCGCATTTACAAAAGTATGCGATGCCTATTCATAGCTTTTTAAGACCTTTATTTGTAGAATTATTCAGTACGTAAAATGTGAGAGCGCAATTCATATTTTGGCCTGACATGTCGTCGATGGAAGCACATACAGTAGGGGGTTATTTAGTAACACAAGAACATGTAAAAAGGCCTAATCTATTATTTGCAAGCAACTGAAAACATTTCATTGCGTGACAAGGGAATCAGGGGCATTTCAGTTCATAAATGGAAACACAGTCAACCTCATCGGAATCACATTTCCTAGATGTAAACTGTGAGTGTGCATCATAAGCGACGTTATGTACCAGTTACAATAAATATCAAAAAAAATAAATCGTTCATTGTAATCAACATTTTTACAGAACCCCTTCTCAAACGTTCGCCAAGTGAACCCTCCTCCCTTTCCCATCGAGCGCACAATGGTTCGTATATATATCTTAGTACATCAAGTTTCATTAGTTAAGGAACACCACGAGGCATCCGTTAGTTTCCATTGATACCGGCGCCATTTTGGGCGAGGCCGGCTTAATCCGGAAGTAGCATCAGAGGAGAAAAAATGTCCCCGACGATTGGCGGTTGGATCAGGGTCCCTTTCGGCAGTTCAAAAAAACTGTGCTAACAGAGGGGCTGGTGGTGTGGACCGTCAATCAAGAGAGGGAGGGGGATAGAGTCTTTCTTACCGGGTCATGTTGATGCTCAGCCGGAACTTACTCAAGTTCGTTAGCCCATAATGTTCCTGGGTGGTTCAGATGGAAGCTGATGCAGACACGAGAGCACCGCCATCTTGTTGCTGTGCCGTGGTTATTTCATTTGAGATCAATGCAACTGTTCCTCACCGGAAGCCTGAAGGGGCTGAGGGCTCTTGGGACTTTGGTAGAATCTTCAAAGTCGAGGGGATGTTTGTCGATGGTGGGGCTTGCGCCCAGGTGGGCAAGTGCCCGAGTTGCAATTTCGGACAAAGTTACTCCAGCGGCCTAGACCCGCCTTTCGAGGGCCCAGACGCCATTTTGAGACCCTGTGGCAGCCACCTTTGTCGTATCCATCAGGAGTGGAAGAAACTTCTTGTGATGGCGGAAGACAGAGCATCATGTTGCTGGAGCAGGACATTTTGGTTCGGGCGCCAGGGTGCAGCAGCGGAGCCTTCGTCTGGGGAGGTGAGGGAGGCTTGTCCGTGCCGCCTCCCTCTCCCGGCGCATCCTACGCCGTCCCTTCGAATCAGGGGTGCACATGATGACCACCCTACACCCCTGATTCCGACTCTTGGGGGACCATTGTACATCCGGTGCTCCGCAAATATGCCCGTCGGACAATTGTATGTCCTGTGCCGTGCAAGTATACTAGCCGGGCATTGTATGTCCTGTGCTAAGGAAATATACCAGTCGGGCATTATGTATCCTGTGCAGCGTAGGTATATGGCCGTCGCCCGGCTGGAGGACATCGGCGCCGGACCAGGGCAGGGAAGCCTCCTACCTGTGGAGGTGGAAGAGGCTCGTCCGCGTCGCCTCTTCCTCCCTGCCCACCCTGCATCCGTTCGATGGAGGAATTCGTGATGGCCGGACCAGGAGATACGAGGGAGGGGGTCATTTGCAGCCGCCCCCTCCCTACTCGCGGCCCGGGGGACGCCATCCCTGGAAGGGTAATATGGAAAGACCATTTCATTGCCTGCTTTGTGGAGTCTCCAGTACCTTCTCGCCAGCGATCTCTTTTTGGCCCATGGTTGCTGGCAGGCCCCGCCCCACACGTGCTATGTGTTTCGGATGGGCGGGACCATCGAACTGTTACATTGGAGGACTTCCGGAGTGAGCATAATATGTTTTGTATTTTTCCTATTAGTAAAGTTTGTTTTAGAGAGAGTTCTACTAGTTATTCTATTTACTGTTGGTTGTGTGTTTTACCGTAATTAAATCCTAAGTTTATATAATAGACGCTTGGCTTCCTTGAGTCTTTTCTCTTAACGGGGGGGTTGTTTACACTGACCTGCAGTTGTGTTTGTTTTTCAGAGTGGGGGAGCAACAGAGAGCAATCAGTCCCAGAACTCTAACATGTCGTTAAAATTGGTCTGACGAAATCTGTGCCATCGAGCATAATCAAACGGGGTGGTCCTGTCTGCACTAGTCTGATTGGTTTTTATCTCGCGCCTTTTTCCTTTCTGTCGGTCTGTCCTTTCTGTCAACCCTCCATTCTTACCTATGCTTTGCAGAGTCGGGCATTGGGCTTTCCAGTGCCCGAGGCGTTTACAGAAAGCACATTGGTTCTGTTTTAAATCTATTCGTCCTGTGCGCAGTGTCGGGGGATTACCTTCGGGTCGTTGTGTCCCGGGGTTGACTTGTCGGCACATCCCTCTACACCGTTCTCTTTCCATGTCTACTCCTCGGGACTGTGCCATCGCTGGCCCTTCCCTTTGCCTACTAGACGTTTGGAGGGTTGTCCGTCGTGTCCCTTCACCTTTTCTGAATTCGTCGCCTTCCCTTCGTCGCGTGGCTTCTTTGCGCCACATGCCGAGACTATCGAGCATAATAGGTGTTGTTTCATTCCTATGAAGGGCTATTTCTACCGTTTCTATTTTGTCAAGATCAAAGGATCCTCTCAGTGGCCACTGTCTTTCTCGATCCTTTTTCGTATATTTATGCCACAGCTCACTATAGGCTATAGCGATTAATCCATGCTTCATGAACATGTCCTTATTAGGGGTGCCTTCCAGCGGAGCCGGATGGTTCATCTCTAATAAGCAGTCCGGGTTAAACAGGCTACTAACCAGTGGGGAGAAGACAGGCATGGCGGATCACAATGGGATAATAGTCAGCACTACCTATCTTATCACTGCGCGCAAAGACTAGATAGAATATTTCTATTCTACGTTGTTTGCACGTAGTGAATACCTCATGAACCAATTCTGAGCAATCAATGTTAGGTCAAAAATAAAAAATCAATATGGTCAATGGGAAGAATAAGTAGGCTCGCAAAGGTTCGCGTCACCTACCCTTTCACTATCTGCAAAGAGGGGACCTATTCTTCCCTGTTTGCAGACAGAGAATCTCCAGAAAACAATCTATAACAGTTAATCAATGGGGGGGGGGGAGGGGCAATTGTTCAGTGGGGGAGAAAGATAGGTCCGACGGGCGCGTACCTATCCTTCGCTGTTTATAAAGGGAGAGCCTGTTGTTTCTCCGTTTGTAGACAGTGAATCTCCAATAAATTAACAAAAAGTAATACTAGTATTTTCTCAACAATTATCAATCACTTTCAATTATCTATCACTTTCGCAATTCGTCGTGTTTACACGACCTTACCCGGACCGCATGGACAGTTTCTTGTCTTCCGAATCCAGCGCCCGATCGTCCTCTTCTCTTCGTACTTCTCGTGGCACTCCTGATGGTTCCCAGTCAGGACCGCAGATCACTCGAGAGAGGTCTGTTCGGAACCAGTGAAGTTCGGATGATCGGCTGTCAGACGAGGGTCTATCGGACAGGGTACCTTCCGATCGTTGCAGTCGTTCACTCTGTCGTCAGGACCTCTCCCACTGGATCCACGAGTCGCTGATGGGCCCCACGTTGGGCGCCAATTGTTAAAAAGGGTTCCAAAGACAACCAGTAACCAAAGACCCTTTTCGTTGCCCGGCGATATCGCCTCTATGACCCACCAATGTTAACCAATGAAGAAGCAGGCGCTGGAGACTGGAAGGCAGGAAACGAGGATTTTATTCTCTCCGGAGGAGAACACATCAATTCAGACAGCAAGTATCGTCACGAGGTGCTCTAGCCACATCTCTGAGGCCTGGCCTCTTATACTAGGGTTTATGACCTTTATTGCACATAACACATTCTCGCAACATTTTAGTATTAGAAAGAACATCCTCGGAATCTCCCCTTCAGGCCCGTTCCCACATACATTTACAGTTGGATTCCCCACCCCGGTCACAACAGGTGATGGTTGTCGCACAGCAGGGCATTCCGCCGATTCACGGAATGCATGGGATTGGTCGGATCTCATGGGGTGGGGGCTTTGATCGGTTCGGGGGTCTTTTGATGGGGAGGGGAAGCTTCCTACTGTACGGGGTAATAAACAGTATCCGCAGAGCCAGGTGGCGGCCTGGGAACAGGGAAGACAAACGGGGACACAGGAAAAAGGGGGTTTGCATCAAAAGGATTTGAGGCCACGAAAGGAATGAGGGGAGGTGTCGCGCTGGGAACAGGATGGGATTCAGTGGTGAAGCTGCGCTGAAGAGGGGTTTATGACCCAAGGCATGAGAGAGCGGGGGTTGTCAGTGTGCGGGGGGATGCTTGCGAGGTTAAGGGAGAGAGAGAGACGCGCTGGCTATCAGCGAGGGGCAGGGAGGCCATGGCGTTCAAAAATGGCTGCCGCTTACGCGCACGAATGGGCTTAAAAAGGGGCAAGATGACGCCGATAATGTTCACCAAGTTTGAGTTAATTTTCCACAAGGCCACCTTGCGTGGTGTTGAGTGGCTTTATAACTCTTGGTTAAAGCAACACAGCACAAATCACTGCGTTGCCTTACTCTGTGCCATGGAGGCATTCAATGGCCATTGCGTGGGTGCTCCCACTCAACTCCAATGGTTTTTGATGCATTCACTGGTTCGCCAGAACTGGTAAACCTGCAGCACACATAAAAATAGGAATTTGCCTCTCAGGATTGTTTTTGTGCACTAAAGTGTCACTTCCTGAACAAAAACAATCCTGCATGCAACAGAGGCACCCTTGCACCATGGTGCAAGGGTCCCTGCATTGACGCTAGGCAGCCAAAAGGGTGCCAGACAGGAACACGGACAGGAATGCGTCATATTCTTTTAAAAACTGCATATAGCTGCCCTTTCTTTGTGATGCAGTGCAGAGCAGCAAGGTGACTTGCTGTGCTGCATTGCACCACATTCTCATAATGATGCACCCATATGTTTACCAAACTCCTTAGTGTAGCTGTCTGCTTCCCCAAATTCACAATCTTCCAATATGTGTGATGCTTCTTTTTTCTCTTGCTCCTCTGTATTCCCTGTTCTGACACTCTGAGGTACGTTGAAAAGCAGTGTTCGAGACTACTCTGCACTTTTGCACCTGAATACAAAAAGAAGGTGCAACCTGGCAACGTCGGGGCATTACCAACACTTCACACTGGAACACAGGTTCTCAGATCATGCTGTCTATCCCAAATTAATTTCACCTATGTTTGAAATGAAATGTACACATGGGGGATGGAACTATGACACCGATGACAATGTTATAGAACATAACAGTGTGAACGGCAAACTCGTTACTGACGACAAACTTCAAAACCTATCAACAGGTGGCGTGCAAATCAGCTGTGCACTTCAATGCAGGGATGTATACTCTCCGACCGACACATCTCCACATATTTGCGCTCCTTGAAAATCAACGTCGCCCTCACTATTCTGCCAGTTTTAAGTTGGCAACACCACAAAGTGCTCCACCTATGAGCCCATAAGTGGCAGCTGTTGGATTTTTGCCCTTTTCTCCTCAATTCTCCAAGCTGCTCCAGTGGTGTCTGGGATGTACCTAGAGTGGTGGGATGGGTGACATAAAAATAAAGAAAGAAAATGCACTTACCTTTCTGCGTGAAGCGTCGTCGTCCTCCTTCGGTCTTCTCTGGAGGCAAACTCAAAAGCGGTACCCAGCCAAAATTCCCTAACCAATCCAGGTGCTGTTCTCAGAGCATGAGAGCAGCTTTAGGATTGGAGGTAGCGTCCTCACTCAGCGCTCTCAAGAGCACTGAATGCCTGCATTTTCTATAACCCAGTTGTCTAACACAGCTAGGTTAGAGAAGTTTAAAATACATGTTAGGCTAGCCGTCTTGTAGGCCGTCAGAAGATGGCCAGCCAAAGAGATATGTGCATTTTAACCTTTTGCACACAGCTCCCATGTTGCCACTTGGCTTGCTGGCCCTGCCCCGTCCTGACACTCAGTTCAGGACGTGTTGGTTGCTTTAAAAATAAAATGGTAATAAATTCATTTTATTACCATTTTATTTTTCAGCTCTGGCCTGGGGCTTTTCTGTGCGGGGCGAAGCTCCTCTGCTCAAAAGGAGGAGGTGCCGAACGCTATTTATTCTAGAAAGCCACAGCATTTGTGTTGAAATGACACTCCATCCTCCTCTCATCGCCACCGTAATAAGAAAGACTTTAGTCCAGATAAAGGTTCGAACAGGTTAAATTTAATGGCACCTCAGCCTCAGCCTACATTTTCAATAACTGTCAACCCTAGAATCTTCATCCTTTGCCCAAAACAGTACATGACATAATGGATCAGAATGTATCCTAGTTACATTTGAGGAAATGCCGGTAAGCGAGTGGCACACCTTAATATTAACACACTATACCATACAAATCTTTTCCTCTGTGCAGTCCTGTCACTACTTCCTCATGTTAGTCGTAGCAGTCATGTCATATTATGCTCAGTAATATGGAATCTGTACTGTGCATTTTCACTGAATAAAGATATACTGGTGCTTCACTGAAAGGAAATAGTCAACTGTAAGTGTGCGTCTACACCCGGAGAATTATGACCATAAGACTAGGACAAAGGAATGTGTGTCCAACGCCTTTTGGTAGGTAAGCAAAAGAGAATTATCAAACATTACATTCAGATTTCTCACTGTAGCTTGCTGGGGGTTAAGTCTTTAGACCACTCTTTAGAAGTCCAAATCAGTGGAGGGCTACCAACAAACAAGAATTCAGCTTTAACTGTACTGATTTTCAAAGAGTTAGCCTGCATCCAGTGAACCACTACAGTGAGGCAGGGATAAAAATGGATTAAGATGCAGTAACAGCTGCATCAAGACAAATGTGAATCTGTTTATCATCTGTGTAGGTCATGAATGTAAGACCAAAAGAGCAGATCAGCTTTACCAATGGAGTAGCATAGATATTGAACAATGTCATTCTGATGCCAGAGCCTTGAGAATTCCATGTAAATTGTGCATGGATGAGAACAGAGGTGTTGATACCGATTTGTAATTGTCCATCAAGTAAGCGGCCAACCATGCATGTCCCTAATCATGCACTCCGAAGAGAACCGGTTAAGAAGAATTTGATGTGATGCCTTGTCAAAGGCAGTGGGCAGATCTGAAAGGATCAGACAAGCTGTGCCTCCTTTGTAAGTCTCTTTGGTAGGTCTCAGGTCAGCCAAAATGGCAAACATCACTTATTCAGTATGTCGGTTATTTGAAACCCTGATTGATTATTATAATCCATTCAGCTGAAGTCTTCCAGAAAGCTAGTGATCTGGCTATTTATTTCTTTTTCTGAATCATTGATTTGGAATGGTAGAAAAGATATGGATTGATAGTTACTGAAAATTGCTGGATCAGAACTTAGTATCTTTAACACTGGAACACAGGTTCTCAGATCATGCTGTCTATCCCAAATTAATTTCACCTATGTTTGAAATGAAATGTACACATGGGGGATGGAACTATGACACCGATGACAATGTTATAGAACAATCTGTGAATACCACAAACGGGAGGAACAGTGGTATTCGTAATGGAGAAATGTACATAGCTCTTGAAGATTGTCCAAAAATGTTAAAGATTTTATGGAAAACTGGAGGTATGAGTCCATTGGACAGACAGATTTAATAGATGAACTCTAGCTCAATGAGGAGAGGGACTTGTGAAGCCACACTAGGGAACACAGTACTTACAACAGAAGCAATTTGCCATGAAAATACTGAGATAAATCATCAAAGAAAGGTTGGAAGGGTTCAGTAGTGATGATTTTACATCAGGTAGGGTTAGCCAGTAAGTTGACAATTTTGAATATTTCTCTACCATTGTTTGCTGCCGACTTAATGTATGTAGTGTCATATGTGACTCTAGTTATTTAAAGTTATTTTTATATCCGTGAAGACTGCTACGGAATTGAAAACATTAGCATGGTGAATAGCCTCTGTGCCAGGGTGTTTTCTTAGCTTGCTACAGTATTTCAGATCACGTAGGTCTTAAACAAATCAGGGAGCAAAAGGCCTAATGTGCTGGCCTTTGTTAGGTTTAACCGGAGTAAGTGTACCTATTGAATCAGAGATCCAAGTGCTAATCAGTTTACTGCCTTTAGCATCGGGAGAAACACAAAAGGCCTTGATGGTCAGATCCCTGGAAATTCAATGGTCATCTGGAGCAAGTAAGTCTAAAGCTCAAAAATACTCTCATTGGCCATAGTTTGATATATTTCTGTCACTGACTCTCTGGCACTAGGCCAGCCACACAAGTGGCACAGCATTTTTATCGAGAAGAGAGGGGCAATGCTAGGTGGTAGGAATTTTATGGGATTTTTCCCTAATTTTGGAAATTTAGGTCGCAGAAGTGCATGGAAAATATGTGATTTTTGGCACATTTTGAGGTTTGCAGGACATTGTGGGTAAGAAGTCTTTGTGGAGTCCACATGAAGCACACCACCCTTGACTCCTCTGTGTGTTAATTTTTTACAGAAATTTCTGGGTTTTGTAGGTTTCCTTGGTTGACCATCGAGCCCTCACCCAAAAAACACAGACACCCCATTGCCAAATCTGATCATTTTTGTGACCGGAAATGTTGATGTCTCCACGTTGAATTATGGGCTTTTCCTGTTGAGGGCACTAAGCCTAACCATATAAGTTAGATACCATTTTTGCGGGAAACTTGGGGGAATGCTAGGTGGTATGAAATGTGTGGCTCCCCTCATATTGGAAACGTTATCCTGATAGAAATGTGTGGAAAATGTGTGTGTTTTAGTCAGAGTTTGAGGTTTGCAAAGGCTTCTGAGTAGACTACCCTAATTGGAGTCACACAAATCACCCCACTCTGGATTCCCCTGGGTGTCTAGTTTTGAAACATATGCAGGCTTGCCTGTTTTCCCTAGGTGCCTGATGAGCTAGGGCCCAAATCCATAGCTAGCTACATTGCAAAATAAAGGTCAGTTTTCAGTGGAAAAATGTGATGTGTCCATGTTGTATTTTGGGGCCTTACCTGCTGTTGGCACTAACCCTACCCACTGAAGTGCAGTACCATTTTTTATGGGAAGGCTTCGGGGACTGCTAGGTAATAGAACATTTGTGACTCCCTGCAGATTCCAGAACTTTCCATCACCCAAATGGAAGGGAAATGATTTGTTAGTCATAGTTTGAGGTTTGCAAAGGCTTCTGGGTAAGAAGGCATGGTGAGAGCCACAGAAGTCACCCCAACATTAATTCCCCTACGTGTCTACATTTAACAAATGAACAGGTTTGCTAGGTTTCCATTGGTGCCACCTGAGCTGTGGCCCAAAATCCATAGCAACCCACATTGAAAAAGGATTACTTTTCAGTAGAAAAAATGTGATGTGCCCATGTTGTGTTTCAGGCCCTTTTCTGTTACAGACACTAGCCCTACCCACACAAGTGAGGCATCATTTTTAACAGCAATATGTGGAAATACAGAATAGTAAAACATTTATTATTATTAATTGCATTTTCAGTATTTGGGCCTTCTAAATGTAAATCAGTGTGTAAGAAGACATTTTGAAAAAAGCCCTCTGAATCACATGCTAGTATGGTGCACACAAATTCAGAGATGAACAAATAACCACTGCTCAAACAATGCCAGCAACCAGAACGATCTAGTGCATGTAATGGTATATTGATTTTGCATATTTGCCATTGTGACAAGAAATTACAAATGAAAATGTTGTAAAAAATTGCTGTTTTTTCCTTACATATTTTCAATACTTTTTATTTCAACTGTTAATTTCTTTGGGAAAACCTTGAGGGATCTACACAAATGATCACTCGCTGAATTCAACATTGTCTACTTTTTAGAAATCTATAGCTTTGCATGATTACTCATGAGTTTCATTCTGGTTTCCACCACAAACTGGAAGTATGTTGAAAGCAGACAATTTTGATAAATGGGCTACCTCTTTGAAAATGCCCAAACTATAGTATAAAATGGGTTTTTTGATTCAGCTCTACATGTTCCTGAAAGCTGGGAGATGTTTACTTTAGCACAGCAAAACTTTTGTTGAAACCATTTTTAGGTAATAAAACCAATGCTTTTTTGTGGAGTACTTTTTTCCTTTCCTCCCCTCCCAAAAACAAAATGTTGCTATATTTTGCCTATTTTTTCAATTCCCTTCCTGGGAATTCACAAACTGTGGATACTTTTACAATCCCCAGGATGTTGGAAAAAAGGATGAAAATTTTGCATGGATACCTTATGTGGAAAAAATGTTACAGAGGCATAAGTGTGAACTATCCCAAATAGCCAAATAAAAAGGCTAGCATTCGCGGGAGAAAAGGCTTAGAAGTCGAGGGGTTAAACAAGTCATGTTCATTGTGGTGACAGCTCAAATGGTAATTCCTGCTAAGTAGTAACAATATTACAAGGCATTTTTATGGATTTTTGTGTGCAGTTGTGGAGTTGTCATTATCAGATTGTTTGAGTGATGACAGTTTTCCAAATTTCATTAGTGCTATCTAAGTTTCCACAGATGTGAGTGACAGAAGCAGGGATTCATCCTCATTTCCAGGTGTAACCCTGTTTCGCATTGCTGATGATAGCATGTTTGAATGTTGCTCTGGGACGCTGTTTTTTAGGTCAGGCGTATGTGATCCTTACAGTTTTTCGTGTTGCACTAAGTGCTCAATCCCTGTGAATGGTAAGATCCTTACTCTACTTACTAGCCCTAGGTTCAAGTAGGGATAGTCACATGCTCAGCATCCTTCTAACGTCCAGGTGTGTTTATGGTAGCCTGTATCTTCTAGAGCATTCCATAGTTTGGCAGTGTGAACAGAGAAATGTGTGCCACTATCAGTTTTCTTCTCAAAATGGCAGAACAATTAATTTGTTGTGGGTCCGACATGAAGCATAGTACCCTTTTTGGTAGTATTTGGTGAAGCTCAACTGTAAAACTACTTGTCTGTTTACATTCATTACTTAGTACATTTCACGCAATAGTTTGAGTGTAGGTAATTTGGCACAGGCAGGTTCTGCAGCGCTTTTAAATAGGGTGAAATGTTGTTTTGAATGGTCACATAGTAAATAGTCATACTCCATGGTATACTCTATTGGCGTGGTACAGGCATGATACGATGGGTGAGGTGGTTGCCTGGACCTAATGCTAGAAGCCAAGATGAGGGAAGCTATGTCATGGTGTGGAATGTGGATTCAGTCAATTGGTTGACTTGTAGCATCATGGAGAGGACTCAAATCTATGCTAATTATCAAGTTCTATATTTTGGAGGAAGTTGGCAGTGGTGTTTCGAACCCTTCAAGCAAGTTTGCTGGTCAGTTGTACTTTTTTCCACATATCGCATTTTAGGATTTCTGTTTCTGAGGTGTTGAGTTTGAGGTGTTTCTACATCATCCATTTGTCTGTGGCTTTAAAGCAGTTATCTAATTTTGAGAGCTCTATTTCATGTGGTTTATCCAGTGTTCGGTTCATCAGCCTTTTCGTAAGCATAGCTCTAGCAAGTGAGACTTTAAATAAAACTGAGAAGGTCTGAAAGTGATTTTATGAAGTTATTTAACAAAAACTGTGATGATTCCTTCTTTTGGAACCCATCTCTTGATGTGCAATGGTTTGGAGGGAAACAGGAGGATCGAAATGATGCTTGACCTATCTAAAGGTAAGAGTTGATCCAGTAAAACATATTTCCTCTGATACCCATAAGATTTCATGATGTGCAGTGGTGAATGCTACTGACAGGCTCAAGAGACTGAGTATTGCCAATCCCTGTTTATCCATCGTAATTCTCATATCATCACAAATAGAGGATAATGCAGATTCAGTGACTCTTCCCAGACAGGAGCATATTTGGTAGTCAAATAGTAAGGTGTTTTCTCAAAGTGTTTTGAGATCTGGGAAAAGGTGACCCTTTCTTTCACTTTGTGACTAATGGGATGAATTGTATCATGCAAGTATGTATACTCCATCGCACCAACAGAAGGTCTGCCTGCCCAATTTAAATGCGGGCGGACCTTCAGTTTGGCCAGTGGAGACTGCTCTGTCTTTGGCATGGATAAACTTCTCAGATGGCCCTGGGGGGTAAGGGCCATCGAATCGCTGCTTGTCCGCCCACCTAATTTAGATAAATGTGAATGTAGTCATTTTTAATTGTTTTTTACTGACAGGTAAAACCTGGTGGTAAGGTACAATGAAAGCCATTATAATGCTTCCCCAGCCATGGTAGAAGGTTCACATGACAGAGGGAGCATTATATACAAAAACAAAATTCTGTTTGTGGATTTTCTGTTTGTAAAGAAAAAACAATTACTCTGTGCTAAAGGGCTATGTCTTGCTGACGCAGCCCTGTAGCACAGAGTAATATGCATTACCAGGAACCGCTGTCACTGAGGTTCCTGGCAATGTTTTTATAAATGACCACCTGCTTGGCGGACATTTATAAATTGTGCCTTTGGTGTTGAAATGATTCTCATTGGTTCTCTGTAACTTTAGCAACCTTGATCCTTCTTCAATGCTCTATTTCTTAACCAGTATTTGAAGCTCTGAAAGGGTGTAATAAATGATATTGACATGAGTATGCCAATGACGCTCAGTTGTACCATGAGATTACCTGTCTTGAATCATGTCCTTTCTTTCAAAATGCCTAGAAAAAATTACACTGTGGTTGTTACTATAACATTAGAAAACTCAGCCTCAGTCTCCAAACATTAATTTTTACTAATAGCTTTTTCTTAGGATAACTCCAAGACAAAAGCTGCCTACTGGTCCACTCTCAGCTGAGATAATGACTAAACATAATGCTATTATCCTCTTCCAACTAGAACGTTACTAGAAACGATGGATGTTGGTTCACTGTAAACAAATATTCCACAGAAGGCTGGGGCAAAGGCTTGCAGAAATTACTTAGAAACTTCGAACTTTTTCACTGATACCGCAGAAAAGTGCATGGAATTCATCTTCACCCACAAGTATATCATGTTAAGAAATAACCCACACTACAAAATGCCTGGCACTGTTCATTTTCAACTATGTTCATAGCACAACTGGAGAGCGAGCTCATTGTCACCTATTAGTACTAGGCCTGAATAAAATGTAAAATAAACTTGTAGGGTTTTGTTTTTTGGCTACAATTTTGAATAATTGCACACATCTGCATACCCTAGTTATTACAGAGGATTACGGTATTAGTACTACATTGATTATATTATCTTGATTTGGATTCATGTAGTTCCACTGAAGATTTAATTCATTTCAATCAACCATTGATCTTTAAACTTGTCTACTCTTCAGAAAAAGGGCATTTCCTGGACACCACCAACATAATAAAAGATAACTGGCTTCACACTACAATATATCATAAACTAACATTCCAAGCCAGATATCTGAGGAGCGACAGCTTTCACAAAAGCATAGAAAGCATTCCACAATGTTCAGCCTTGCTCTACGATACAACCGGATATGTTCAGACACATCAGTTGGGCGAGAAAATAGGGGTAAGTGGAAATCGCGGAGTTTCACTCGGTGGAATTCGGCGGAGTTACATGAAAACTTTGTGAGGATCCGCGATCGGATGGAATTTGGCACGTGTCGCTGTTCGTGCTGATTTTTAGAGCTGGGAATTTCTTTCACGTCGTAAAATCTGGGCAAACTACGCCACGCGGTGCGCCAATGTTGGCTCCTTCTTTCTGCCACTCGGTTAGATTTACTATGGCAGGTCGCAAATGGTCGCAACACCCCGTGTTGAGAAATCTGGCTGGGAGGTGTTATAGCAACTGAAAATCATGATAGAGGATGCAAAATCTTGTTCATTAACTTAACATTGGCAATCAGTGCATGAGTTATGCCCGAACTCTGCATTACAAATGTTAGGCGTAGTGGGCAAAACACCAAAAATTTCTGCCCGCAGTGGAATTAATTTGCCCACCCCAATGAAAAACATAACACATTTGAGATTTGAATTCATAAATAGTGAGTACAGTCATAGTCACAGATAGCCAAATTCACAGAACAACCAGGATCCCCCTGAACAATATCTTAGAGTAGAAATTAAAAGACACTCAAGATAGTTCTCACTTGTCATCACATAAAATGCGCAGTTAAAAACTGATGCAAATTTACCAGGGAGTTACTACTCATTTAACAGAAAAAGGAAAAATTGCAGGAGATCTTCTAGGATATGCCCCTTTTTGCATTCCCTCAACCTCCCAATCTCATAAAATTGATAGTAAGAAGCAAATTACATGACTATGCAATGGCGAATAGAACAAAGTCATGTACAATTTAGAGGTGTCTAACCTATCAGCACATCCATACATGAAAAAAACACGATCCTGGATACAGAGACATATTACAGAATAAAAGAGATTCACATATGTCTCAGAATTGTGACACACTTAATCATGTGCAGGAACTGCTCAGCAATCTCCATAAGCAGAGCCTCAAGACACCAGACAAGGAGAGTATTGTGTGTGAACATTTTTTGCATGGAACCACAGCATTCAAGATCTAAAGATTGCAATACCCAAAAGTAATTCCAAGACAGCTATGGAAAAGAAGGCTTATGAACATAAATGTATGCCGCTGTTCAATACACTCAGAGATGGGTTGAACAGGCATTGCAACTTTGAGTCACTACCCTGACTGGAAAATGTTCACCCTTTTCAGTCCCTCAAAGATGCACAGGTTGCAACATTCTGGCCTAACATCTCAAATCCTTCTCTGGAGCACTCATCTGACATGTGAATGCCCTTACTCCAGACACTACAACCAGAGGTGGCTCCTCTGTAATGGTGAAGGGGTATCGCTCCACAATCTAGCGCCAGCAGATGATAAATAAAATTATAATAACACAATGTTATTATCATTTTATTTATGCTGCCTGAGCCGGGCACTGGGAATTGGGTTGGGTGGAGATGGGCATTGCAGGATGGAGGAGTAGAGTGCACTAATAGGTGCTCATGTTGGTTTTGTCAACCATCCTAGGCCGGCCAAAGAGATATACGCACTTATGTTTCCCAACCCTGCTGTGCTGTAGAAATGCCACAGGCTCCAATGCACTGTCTGAGTGGCAAATGAGGCCGCTCAGACCAATCCTGATAGCATGAGAGCAGCATCTGGATTGGGTGGGGGAGCCTGTTCCCTAAGGGCCTATCCCTTTCCGGCCCGATGAGAGGAGCAGCGAAGCAGCTGGCTGCAGGAGAGGAGCGGCTGGTGAGTCTTTTTTATTTTATTATTTCTCCCCACTACCCACCCCACCACTGTGTCCACCATACCACTTTAGATAGGTGGCGGCCACCACTGACTACACCCCATGGTGGCACTGACCGTAAATGTAACTGGTGCCATCAAGCCCATCTTGCAGAGACTCCAGCTTCACATGCTACTGACTAATCCCAAGCTCGGTCAGCAATCCAAAAGCATTGAGCTGCCTTTCTGATAACTTTACACAAGTTCATCCCCCTTAGCTACACACACTTTGATCCCATATACTACTGACCCCCACTCTAGCTCCATCAACAATCACTTGTCAAAGGCTGGACCATACCTGACTATGTCTAGTCTTGATTAGCTCTTTGAGTCACCAATCTAACATGTTACTAACATTTACCTCGCTCTACCCTTTTCTCTGTAACATCAACTAGCTATTTGGATGACTGCATCCCATGTCTTATGCATTTAGAGAGGCAGTGGACTACCATATAATTGTGCCCCAGCCCTACTATGTTACTGACTTAGCTGTAGCCCCTCTGACCGCCCAGAGACACTCTCTCACCCTTGGACAAACCAGACTTACATACGCCCACATACAAACGCTCCTGACACCCGGGACTCATAGGTGAACCTAGAATGCAACAAACTCTGTCCTATCCCTGCCTACCTTCCAGGGGAACTGATCAGTCTTGACTGGTTCCTCCTCAGACTTGCAAGCCTTTTTGGGGCCAAAAGTTCTGGCTTGTCACCTGACTGAAGGGGCACAAATTGTTGGGGTCCCTCTGAGACATCAGTTTGTAATGTTTTCTTTGATACAGACAGGATAGCTTCTTGGTAACCTGGAGGGATATGGATGACTTAACCCAATCTCTAAAAACGTAAAATTGCTACCTCTTAACTTCATGTCTCCACTTGAGTGTGGCAGATTTAGAGGACACTCAGCAGGTGTGTACAAAACATGAGTATGTTCATGCATGCGGGTATTTATTAATGTAACTCAAAGCTGGTGGTAGAACAGATGTTAAACTAGCTGTACAAACTCTCATTTGGGAACAGCCTACAGAAGTGCAATACTTTTAGGAAAGCTTGCAAATAAAATGACTTTTTAGCCTAAATAAGTTTTTTTTTTTTTTACTTAGGGTGAATTCACTTTTTCTTCGATTGGCTAACACGAATCACAGAACTCCCAAACCACTTTCACAGCTTTTTACCTTTGTCAAGGGTATTAGGTTTATGCAGCCTGGAGGACTAAATTATTCGGCAAGGGTATCTCAGTTATGTGGCAACGTGAAATAAATGGCACTTTCTCTGGAAGTATTATTTTCATCCAGTTGAGCTACAAACATTTTTGTGAAATCAACAAATTACGTGGTAAAATATTTGAGAAATGGGATAAATCCATAATTATACTGTAAACACTGAGGCCATAGAATTGCATAAAATCACCCCCTCTCTTCATTATCCATTATTTTGCCAACGTTTATTCATAAAAGCTAAACATAACCTAAACATCCTGATCAGTGCCCATTGTTGGCTGCACTTTGAAAAAACTAACAATTTTTAAGCTAACTATTCCAAAGTAAATATGAAATATAAAAAATACATAATGGTTTCTGGTGACATTAACAAAGCCCTTGGCCTTTGGCCTCGTGGTTTATCATCACAAGAAATTCCTTATAGTTATATTGGACCATGTGTAAGGGTAACCCATTATGTACTCTGTGTGTGTGTATTTATGTAGAGAGATACAATGTATACATGTAAATGATATGCAATAAATTCGTTTCTGTCATAGGGAAGAAATTAATTAAAATGCAATATATTACACCTTTATATATGGATATTTGTGGCTCCAGTGCGCTCGGGCTAAATCCATGTTTATTATGCAGTGGCAGAAAAAGGTGAAATTGTAAAATAAATAAAACCAAAGTCAATAAACCCCCCACCTTTAGCAAACTCAAGTGATCCCAGAGCAAGCTTTTCTATTTTGCAAATAAACCACTGCTTCAAATTAACCCCGGTCTGGCAGATAGGGTTTCCAAGTGATTCAGCATTTGTGAGACATGGTCCTAGAATGGGAGGGGCTAGGGCATAACCCAAACAAACAATTTTACGAGTTCCAGAAGTTAACGTTTTTGTCTTTTTTTAATTCGGACAAGTGGGAGGGGGCTGTGCCCCCTGCCCGTAGGAAGCCATGAGGGGCCCAGGGGCATCTGCAAGGGATTAGCAGCAGATTGCAGGTAGCTCATTGGAACACGTGCTCTGTACAACTTCGCTTCTCCAAATAAACAAATCGGGCGCCTCGTGCAAACGCACGGCCCTGGAAAAACAGGCCCGAAGAATGGCACATTTATTTCAAGCTGAAACGAGGACGATTTCCTGCGCTCTTTTACTAGAGCAGTAATTCCAGCTCGTTCTTACAAAACATTAGCAAGCGGCTCAATGTTGCATTAATGAGAGGCTCTGTTTGTTACACCCACCTTTCTGATGAAATGGACATAGGATGTCATAGGAAAGAAAGAAATGTGCATTTTCTTGTGTAGTGCACTCTACACACTGAATTACACCTTTGGGTCCAATATTTAAGGCAGGCGAAGATACGGCCGTGGGGAAATATTGTCAAATGCCAGAGATCACTCGATTTGGTTGGGCCATGAGCCGGGATTAAAGTCTGCACTTTAACCACATGATCACGCCTGTCTCAAATCGCGTCTATTGAGCTTCCGTCAACGTTTTAGCAGTTTTAAAACAAACCTGTAAAAACGTGTTATTTTAAAGCAATCTAAATTATACTTGTTTAATCCACTGTGGTATAAAGAAAACCGGGGTCGTTCCTCCCGAAACTCGAACCTGTGACCTGCAGATTCTGCTGAAATCCCCATTCTCTTAAGCTTCCAAGCACTGATTTTGCATTTGTGCTGTCTGGTGCAATGTGGCAAAACGTTACCTCTTTAAAATGATAAACATGAAAACGGACAACTCGTCTTCATCAATGTTGATGCATTGAGGAGCAGCTGAACTCTTGTTTTTCACTCCTTAGTGGCATGGGTTTCTTCTCTGTAACTGGCAGTGCCACAGAAAATAAGCTTAAAATAAAGCAGGTCTGACAGTACCAGTGGCTTCGAGCACCAACATTACTTCCAGTTCTAATCTGCCATTTCTAATGAGATTTTTAGTTTCCAAGGGCTTCTTAGATGTGACAGATGCCAAAGCTTGGACTTGGGGTGGGGTCTGGTCTGGTCTGCCAGTCTGCTCACAAACCTCCCCTGCAGCTCCCCCGGGCCCCTCACAGGTGAACACTGACCCAGTGTGGGAAATGTATTGGAAGATGCCAACTGCCTCACAATTGCACAGCCATTCTCAAAAGCCCATCCAGCATGTCTCGAAGCAGATATCATGAAACCAGAACCCAACATTCAAAAATCCAGGCCCCGCTTCTAGACCCCTGAGGCTAGTGGTACCTGCTCCTAAGCAATACCAAGAAGGGCCTTGAGTCGGGCTCTGTCCCCACCACTCTATCCGTTAGGGCCACACCATCCTGCAAAAGGCCATGCCAGCCCTTGGAAATTGGGGCTGGTGTCTTATGGGAAGACCAGCTGTGCAGGTTTCCTTTTGTAAACTTGCCTTAATATCTCAAAAGAAATCAAAAACATCCTTTTGGCGTTGCTAATGCTTATTTTATTCTGTCACAGGTTTTTGTTGTGGAAGCTGCTAAAATTACTAAAACTAAAATAGTTTTTGACTACAAAAGCATACAATGCCATATTAGTCCCTGGTACTTAAGAGTGCTACTTTGTGTTGACGTGGTCCTTGTGAAAGGGAAGAATGCCATCACTCAAAGCGGTTAGCCAATGGCCGAAGTGGGCTGACTCGCTGCCTTATTCTGTATGCTATTGTGGGAGGAAGAAACATACGACTGGCACGATGACAGACCAATGGATGAAGAGGGCTTACTGAACGCTCCTGTAAGCAAGTTTACTCTCCATACAATTTTAGTAAAATCAAAAGGTCTTGGCTAAAGCCAGGCTTAAAAATTTAGAAAGGCAAGCAGAAGTGGGTATCGGAGGTAATGGTTCCTTGAAGTTGTTAAAAGCACATATGACGAACACTTCTTACACCCCTTACTTTCCCCACCATCCTCTGTTTAGTTGCTGCAATTTCATAAATTGTAATAATTTTTATGTATTTATTTGGTATCATTTTAAAAAATATATTATCTTTAAGGACCTGGAGCATCTGTGCACTTTACAGAGGAAAGGGAGTGCTCATACAAGACAACGATAGACACAAGGGGAACAATAGTAGGGCCAAAACAAAGCAATACAAGGAGAACACAAAATGTTTAATGTGTGGGGTGATGACATAATTCAAAACCAGAGTATTACAGTTGGCCCCAGAGTATAAGCAATGAGACTGTCTGGGCAACATGAAATCAAGGACAGAAACAAACCTGGCTCTTTATACTGGCAAAGACCGCATGAGTGAAGGAGGACTGACAGTGCAGATTCTGTTGGTTCGATGAAGAGTGGGGGAAATATTGATGATCAAGATAGTATAGTTGAATAGTGATTGGTAAAATCTGAAATGGATGCACCAGGAGCAAGAAGGAGGACGAAAATGGACTACCATTCGCAAACATGCTGGGTCATGCTGCTGCGCAGTCGGGTAGTAATGCTGATGGGTGAAAAATTACAATCAAGAGCTTCTTTTTTACTGGCAATTAAATGTGTTATATGAGTAAAAACACCTCTTTCAAATTCACAATTCAGTGACACTTTGAAATTAGTTTATTAAAATATACCCGAGGTTACCCCTGCCCTTCTCAGCCACAGAAGAGGTGTCCGAGGGTGGGATGGACAGTAAAAGAGTGAGTTATCTCACCTGTTGAGATTGATGGGTGCGGGGTGGGGAAATGGTGCTTTTCAAAAGGCAAGTATAGATGAAATGAGAAGTTTGCTTGGCTTTTTTTGGGGTGGGGATCCACTTTGCCAGTTCCTACGATTTCATGTTCTTTGTTCTCAGGTCAAGCGGACTGTTTCATTTTCAGTGGTGGCTGCAGAAGTGGTGGGACTGACGTTCCCCAATGCATTCTGTGTGGGTAAATGGAAAAGTGGCTTGCATGGGTCTATCGATCTGAACTTTTGTAATTTGGGATGTAAATTTAGCAGCTAAAAAGTATTTCTGTGCAGTGGTGTGATTTCTTCCGGTGGTTGCAAGAATTTTAAGTAGAAAGTCATGACCAGTCATGAAGAGTCGTGAGTTGAGCCCTAGAAGAGTCCATGAGGGGTTTGTTGGGTCTACAATTTACCCCAAAATGTCACTGCTAATAGGATGACTCAATCCAGAGTATGTACAATGTTATGAGTTTAGCTCACCCTTGCAAGCCATCATGCCTCGTGGAGCTTTTTGGCAGACCAGTGGGTGTAAAGACTGCTAGGTTGAATCTCCGCCCACCACTCTTACACCCAGGCCTTCACATTTTTGCTGTTGATAGATACACAATTTGAATAGCTAAGCACTTCTACTCTACATACATTTCCTAAACCATATTTACACACTGTGACACATATGTGTTGCCATAGAAAACAAACCCATAAACATACTCATCAACTTATAAGTTATCTATATATCAACCAACTTATAGATGACGTGGATAGCTCTTCTCATGCCTCTACTCTGATTCATCCTAAACCTCTTTCAAACTATGTCCCTACCTTCACTCTACGGCTCATCCCAAACCTCTCATACTACTATGAACTCTTAAGTAACACTCTCCAAAGTGTTACCTCCTTTAGCCTATTCATCCAACCAACAGGCACACACAAACCCACCACTTCCAGTAACAATTTACATTTGCCTCCACCAGTCCACCAAAACAGTTTATCCCTTCTAAACTATACACGCATCACACGAAATGGCAATAAGCCATTACTTAACACAATTTTCATCTCTAAACCCAAAGAAGAAAAAACGTTTTACTAATCTACTAACGCCAAAACTCTAACCTTGCTTTCCAGAGTAGGGGCTTCTTGTGGAAAAGCACTTTGACGCCTCATCAGGGATAGAAAGCTCTATATAAATACAATGAAGAATTACCTGCACATGCTCCCAAACAGCAAGTGGAACACCTGGACCTGGAAGAAGAGACTGTTGCTAGACACCGAGGGTACAGGGCCAGACTGGCCATTGTGGACATGGGGCATTTCCCGGGAGACTGGAAGGGTGGGGGGCAATTTTGGAGCAATGGGGGGCAGTTTTGTTACTGGTGGCTGGTCTTGCAGCAGTGCTGCAATATCAGCCCCCAGTGACAAAACCAGCAGCCACGTGGGCTGGTTTAGTTAAGCAGCAGTGCTTCACATTTTATTTATTTATTTAATGTGATTTTATATAGCGCAAACATTACCCGAAGGTGTCAGAGTGCTTTACAAAAGAATCTGTTGTGTTACATAAGGATTTTGGATTACATGAGTTACATAAGAGATACAAACAGAAAACATTGCAAATGTACAAGTTGTAGTCACTCAAGGAAGAGATATAAACAGAGAAAAGTTGCAAATGTACAAGTTGTAAACTCACTCAAGGAAGAGGTATAAACTCTAAAAACACATGGGAATGACAGTAAGTACAAAGGTCTACTACATATACTAGTGGTTAGAGTACCATATATACAAATAGTAAATTCACTATTACACAGGAACATAAAAAACATTACACAGTTTCATGCCACAAGATAGGTGGGGTAAAGAGTGGGGTAGAGGGGGAAACTAAAAGGGTCGGATTGAGAAGCGGAGCAGGAGGAACAGGTAAGGGTGAAAAAAGAAACTTAAAGGGAAACCAAAAGTCGGGGTTAATATCAGCAAAACCGGTTGGGGACCCACAAACAAAAAGACCAAAGTCGGGTTCAGATTGTGCAATAAAATCATTATGGACAAGGAAAGGGTTAGAGGGGTGGGTGGGTACAAGGTGCATTCCAGGGTCACCATTGTCCAGTAAGTCCATTTAAGCCAGAAAGACCGTCAAGACAAAGGATCTCCACCCCCTCCCCCCCCCATCCCAACCCCCGCAGGTCCGATAGAAATGCCAGGGCTGCATTGTGCTCTCATCCAGCCCTGCAAGGGTACCAGAGTCAGACGGAGCAGCGGGGAGACTGGGAGGTTATCCCGCAAGATAGCACCTCTAGAGGCCAAGAGGGACGTTGTTGGCATCTCACACACGCCATTAACTCTTCGGTATATACCTCGCCGTCCTCTATCACTGACCGCTTTGGTAAACGTAGAGGACATCAATCTACAGCAGTGCCCAGAAATAGTGCGTGTTGCCTTTTGAAGCTGTAAAACGTTCTCTAATCACGCACTCGTTCCATTGAGTGCTTCAGTGTTGATTGTCGCACGCGCCTTCTAGCCGAGTAGTCTCTGGCGGCATTGAACCCTTTCACGCGCAAGTTGCACACAGATCTCTGCAGAATCAACCCATCCCAGAGAGGAACCTTCAGTGCTTTCCCTGCTTAAAAGGATGTGGCGCAGCGGGCAGAACTGCCGCATTTGGAGCTGGGGAATCAGGCATGACTCTCGGCGACGGCTCAATATCCTGTGATTCCGGGTAAATCGCTTAACCTCCCAGTGCTGACCAAAAATAAAATGGATGTGCCCTTAGGCAATGTAACTGGTGCTCGTGTAAAGCGCTGAAATACCTTCAGATCAAGTTCTCGCTACATTTACTGCACACAAAAAACAGAATAATACATAGGGAAGACAAGTCCACCCACGCACGCGTGATGAGCATACTTAGGTTTCTTATGGTGAAACAGTTTTAACGCTGACCTTAGAATTGACCTGTGTGCAAGTGAGAAAAGGAGAGGGCAGCCCGTGGGAAGGGGGATTACGGGGAGGTTGAGTGGGGGTCGCTTGGCGGCCCTTGTCTGTTTGCAATTTCTTCGTGAATCACGGGTTGGCAGTTGATATTTCTGTGAGGTACGCGCCCTGTTTAATCATTAGGAGCAGGTAGGACAGCTTAGTGGGTCAAGGCACGTCATGCAGACATCGCTGCGCTGATACCCGATACACAATGAACACATCGGGTCGGGTTAATAGTACGGCCTGTTAGCTGCAGTCAATGCCCGCATGGGCCGATGAAAACTGTCCTAGCAAGTTCGGTGCAAAATTGCAAAGATACAAAACGTAAGTAAATGTTAACTGCCATTTTAAATTTAATTTCTTATTTTACATTTAGCAAATCTGCGCAAAGTTAGAGCATGAGACAATCGGCTTCGTAAAAGCAGTACAGCAAAGAGAGGGCGGGTGGCAGGTAGAAGCCACGTGAACGCACGGCTCGTTATGGGCTCGAAGTACCAGCAGGACCTAAGCTGAAGTAGAGCAGGCTTCAGGCTCGAGCCTGGCTCAAGCTTTCAGTGGCTCAGTCACCTCTAATTACTTCAAAGCTGTCTCCTCCTGCCACCAAAGACCCGCTTGCAGCAGAGCTCCTGCGTTTCCCATATTCTGTGGGAGGTTATCATCCAATCGAAGTTTGTATTCGCTGCATTCTAGAGATCATAGTCCTTATTTCACACTGGGATCTACTTCAAATCCCAAAACGCGCAGGAAACACATTTTGAGACCTATTGGCTTTGCCACTGGCCTTGCTGAACAGAATCCCCAACTGAGCAGTATGGCTAAAGAAAACACACAAAAAGGCACTATCGAGTGGTGGCCAAGTCATTTTGAAGGCATGTGCACCACAAATGTATGTGGCTACAAAATGATGCAAGCACTTTTTTTTATTTACCAAGCTGGATCAATAAATAAAAAATAAGAAGTGCAAAATGTTTTTTTTAAGTGAGGGTAGGGCAGCAACACGGGGCGTGGGTGGGGAAACCATCACTAAGTATACGGGTAGGGGAAGGATCACAAAGGACATGGGTGAAGGAAACAAAACAGAGGGCGTGAGTGGTGGAAGCATCATGGAGGGATAAATGGGGGACATTCAGTGGGTGAGAGAGGGAAAACATGGAGTGGGCAGGAAAGAGCAGGCAAGCGGTGGGGAAGAAGCGAATATGTCGGAAAGCAAAAAAGGGTGGAAATTACACAAAGACAAGAGCAAGAAGGAGAAGGAAGCAGGAGAAGCACAAGTGCAACAGAGAGCAACACAGAGTCTGCCAGGAGGAGTGAAGTCCACAAGTGAGACAGCTGGAAAACATATGCACTGTCATGTAGTTCTGAACCCAAAAGAAATAATGCTTGAAAGGGAAACTGCCTTTTCAACGTGCGCAGAGCCACATGTGAGATTTCTCCACAAGCGCAATCATGCATGCCTTAACCACGCATATGCCTTAACCAGGCAGTGTGTGGTCTAAATACACAGATGGGCGGGCACAGGAAGAGGAAGGATCGGGAGAGAACGTGGACTGGTAAGTGTGGCAGGGGCCGGGTTTTGGGTGGATTGGGTCGTTTTTAAGAGTTGGGGTCGTTTTTAGATATCAGGGTTTCGGTGTCGTTTTTAGGGCTTTGGGGGTCGGGATTGTTTTTAGGGCTGGGGGGTCAGGTAGTTTTTGCCGCCGCCACATATCAGTGCTCACCGCATTACACTTTGTAGAAATAAGCAGGACACCCACTGGAATAGCCATGAGAGGTGCAGTGTTAGAGCTCGTGGACAACCGAGGTGCAGTGTTACAGCTCTTGGACAACCGAGGTGCAGTGCAAGAGCTCTTAGACAACCGAGGTGCTGTGTTAGAGCTCTTGGACAACCAAGGGGCAGTGTAAGAGCTCGTAGACAACCAAGGTGCAGTGTAAGAGCTCTTGGACAACCGAGGTGCAGTGCAAGAGCTCTTAGACAACTGAGGTGCAGTGCAAGAGCTTTTATACAACTGAGGTGCAGTGTTAGAGTTCTTGGACAACCGAGGTGCACTGTGTAAGAGCTCCTGGACAACCGAGATGCAGTTTAAGATCTCTAGGACAACCGAGGTGCACTGTGTAAGAGCTCCTGGACAACCGAGGTGGAGTTTAAGAGCTCTAGGACAGCCAAGGTGCACTTTGTAAGAGCTCATAGACAACCGAGGTGCTGTGTAGGAGCTCCTGGACAACCGAGGTGCAGTGCAAGAGCTCTTAGACAACCGAGGGGCAGTGTTAGAGCTCTTGGACGGCTGAGGTGCAGTGCAAGAGCTTTTATAAACTGAGGTGCGGTGTTAGAGTTCTTGGACAATCGACGTGCAGTTTAAGAGCTCTAGGACAGCCAAGGTGAACTTTGTAAGAGCTCGTAGACAACCAAGGTGCTGTGTAGGAGCTCCTGGACAACCGAGGCGCAGTGTAAGAGCTCTTGGACAACCAAGGTGTAGTGTAAGAGCTTTTAGACAACAGAGGTGCAGTGTAAGAGCTCGTAGTCAACCGAGGTGCTGTGTAGGAGCTCCTGGACAACCGAGGTGTAGTGTAAGAGCTCTTGGATAACCCAGGTGCAGTGTAAGAGCTCTTGGACAACAAAGGTGCACTGTGTAAGAGCTCGTAAACAACCGCGGTACCGTGTAAGAGCTCCTGGACAACCGAGGTGCAGTTTAAGAGCTCATAGACAACTGAGGTGCACTGTGTAAGAGCTCGTAGACAACCGAGATGCTGTGCAGGAGCCCCCTGGACAACCGAGGTGCAGTGCAAGAGCTCTTGGAAAACCGAAATGCAGTGCAATCTTGGATAACCGAGGTGCAGTGAAAGAGCTCTTGGACAACCAAGGTGCACTGTGTAAGAGCTCGTAGACAACCGAGGTACACCATGTAAGAGGTCGTAGACAACCGAGGTGAAGTAAAAACTCTTAGACAATTGAGGTGCTGTGTAAGAGCTCCTGGACAACTGAGGTGTAGTTTAAGAGCTCATAGACAACTGAGATGCCGTGCAAGAGCTCTTAGAAAACCGAGGCGCAGTGTAAGAGCTCTTGGACAACCGAGGTGCAGTGCAAGAGCTCTTATACAACAGAGGTGCAGTGTAAGAGCTCTTGGACTACCGAGCTCTTAGACAACCGAGGCGTAGTATAACAGCTCTTAGATAACCGAGGTACAGTGCAAGAGCTCTTAGACAACCAAGCTGCCTTACAAGCGCTCTAAGATAACTGAAGTGCAGAGTAAGAGCTCTTCGACAACCGAGGTGCAGTGTAAGAGCTCTTAGACAACCGAGGCACAGAGTAAGAGCTCTTAGACCACTGAGGCACAGTGTAAGAGCTCTTAGACAACTGAGGTGCAGTGTAAGAGCTCTTAGACAACCGAGGTGCAGTTCAAGAGATCTTAGACAACAGAGGTGCAGTGTAAGAGCTCTTGGACTACCGAGCTCTTAGACAACCGAGGCGTAGTATAAGAGCTCTTAGACAACCAAGGCACAGTGCAAGAGCTCTTAGACAACCGAGCTGCAGTACAAGCGCTCTAAGATAACCGAAGTGCCGAGTAAGAGCTCTTGGACAACCGAGGTGCAGTGCAAGAGCTCTTAGACAACAGAGGTGCAGTGTAAGAGCTCTTAGACTACCGAGCTCTTAGACAACCGAGGCATAGTATAAGAGCTCTTAGACAACCGAGGCACAGTGCAAGAGCTCTTAGATAACCGACCTGCAGTACAAGCGCTCTAAGATAACCGAAGTGCAGAGTAAGAGCTCTTGGACAACCGAGGTGCAGTGTAAGAGCTCTTAGACAACCGAGGCACAGAGTAAGAGCTCTTAGACCACTGAGGTGCAGTGTAAGAGCTCTTGGCAACCGAGGTGCAGTTCAAGAACTTTTAGACAAACAAGGTGCAGTGTAAGAGCTCTTGGACTACTGTGGTACAGTGTACAAGATCTTAGACAAGTAAAGTGCAGTGCAAGAGCTCTTGGACGACTGAGGTGCAGTGTAAGATCTCTTGGACAACTGAGGTGGGGTGTAAGTACTCTTGGTCAACCGAGGTGCAGTTTAAGAGCTCTTGGACGACCGAGGTGCAGTGTACGCGCTTTTAGACAACTGAGGTGCAGTGTAAGCCCTTTTAGACAACTGAGGTGCTGTGTAAGAGCTCTTGGACGACAGAGGTGCGGTGTAAGCACTCTTAGACAGCCTGCGTCCATGTCCAGCCAGGGTCAGGTCATGGTGATTGGCTGCACTGCATTGATGCATCTTTTTACAGCCTCACAGATTGCAACATACAGTCACATTAGAGAGGAAAGCATTGTTTTACCTAAGCCTTACAACTCTAGGACATCTTAAGGGTTTTGGGGGGAGGGGGTTAGGTCAAACGTATTTTGGGGGCCCTGTTCAAACCAGTTTTTGAATTTATGAGCCATTTTCAGTTCTTTCATGCCCTCTTTAGCCAGGTCACTCACTGACAGTGCACTAACACACTCATCCAACTTCTAAATATATTTACGTCTAATATTCCGGGATAGTGATGTGTGCTTTCAATATTGTAGCACAGCAGCAGCTCACTAATATTACTGTAAATAATCTCTGTGACACCGTCCCATTTCTCATATGTGAGGTCCTGTTTTGATCAGTAAAAAACTTTTTTATCGATGTTGCATAAAACATAAACACAACATTTCTCTGCAAAATGTCTGTAATCGACTTGCACGCCACCCAAATTAAAAATAAATTAAAGGAAAACAGTATTTAAAACAATCTGTATAAGAATTATTCAAGATCAACAGGGCAAGACTCTCTGCAGAGCAGAGCTGGCTCTTTCAGGGGGCCCCTTGAAAGGCTGAGGCCCTGGGCCAGAGCCCACTTTGTCCATGTCTTAAAGCCTCTCTGTTACAACTACTACATATGAAAAGCAGCACAGCGTTCTTCATAGACAGAGATACACCAAATGTAGCAGGCTGGTTATCACCATTGTCGAGGGAGGAGCGGGCTAACAGCATTTCCCTTTACTCTGTAGAAAGATACAGGACACCTACTGGAGTAACCATGAGATGCGCAATGTAAAAGCTCCTAGGTAACTTAGAACAGTGTCATGACGTTGGGGTGAACTTCATTGGTGAGTATTGTGAAATGTTATGTTATGTTATGTTATGTTATGTTAAAATGGGACTTTTATAGCGCAACGGCTACTCCAAAGGAGTGTCCCGGTGCTTTGTGCTCCAGACCAAAGAAAAAGCTGGAAAACATAACAGTAAAAGAACAGGGGCCTGAAAGAGGGGACGGACTATCCAGAAAACAGCCAAGTTTTTAAGTCTTTCCTGAAGACAAGCAGGTTCGCGGTATTCCGCAGAGACACCGGTAAGGAATTCCATAGCTGAGGAGCAAGGAATCTAAAGGACCGGCCGCCTATCCGAGCCCTTTTGATACGTGGTACCCGAGCCAGAGCCAATGTTTCTGACCTGAGGGATCGTGTAGGTCGGTAGAAATCCAACCTCTTCTGAAGATATTTAGCACCATTGCCATGCAAGGCCTTATGGGCAAGGGTCATGGCCTTGAACAGTATCCTCTTCCGCACCGGAAGCCAGTGGAGGGATACAAGGAGGTTAGAGGCACTGGTGCGGCGGTGCAGGCCAAAAATTGCACGAGCGGCAGCATTCTGGGTAACCTGCAGACGCTGGAGGAGATATTCTGGCAGACCCAGATATAGGACATTTGCATAGTCCAATCTGGCTCCTATAAGTGCCTGAACAGTGATCCTCCGATGTTCCTCCGAGAGAAGGGGAAAGAACTTGCGTAGCATTCTGAGGATCCCAAAGCATGTTCCCGTGAGAGTCGAAACCTGGGATTTGAGCGAAAGCTCGTTGTCAATTTTAACTCCCAGGTTCTTAGCCCACTTAGAGGACTGAGTGGGAGGGAACATGTCAGCAGGCCACCATCCATGCCAATCTGGTTCCGATGGGCATCCGAAGAATAGTATTTCGGATTTGTCTGAGTTGCACTTGAGGCTGTTATGATGAAACCAATTACAAACAGCCCCAAGGCACTCGCGGATCCTTTCTCCATCGAACTCTTCGCTCTTACGGCAGGTGAACAGAAGCTGGGTGTCGTCAGCATAAGAGACGATCCGGGCCCCATAGGACTCCGCCAGTGTCGCCAGAGGGGTCATAAGGATGTTAAATAGAGTAGGGCTCAGTACAGAGCCCTGAGGCACTCCGACTCCCAATGGCGGCATCTCGGCGGACCCAGGTGGGACCCAGACCGTCTGCCGGCGGTTGGCAAGAAAGGAACGAAACCAGTTGAGCACCGTCCCCCCTAGGCCGATGTCATGAAGTCTAGTGAGGAGATCCTCATGGGGGACGGTGTCAAACGCCGCCGACAGGTCTAACATGACTAACATCACCCTGCCCCCGGTATCCAGCACCTCCTTAACGATCTCAGAAACTTCCAGGAGCGCCGTCTCGGTGCTTAAGTTGGAACGAAAGCCCGATTGGGATTCATGAAGTAACTCATTAGACTCCAGGAAGTTAGAAAGCACGCTATGCACGTGTTTCTCCAGGATCTTGGTCAGTGCTGGAAGGAGCGAGATTGGCCTATAGTTGGAAGGCACCTCTGGGTCAAGATTAGGCTTTTTGATGAGGGGGATGACCATGGCCTGCTTCCAGGCCTGGGGCAGAAATCCCTGACTCAGGGAGAGATTAAGGATGGGATTAGCTATGGGGTTAACGGCGTCTGCCATTCTCGCTAAGAATTTTGCTGGGCATGGATCTAACGGTGAGCCCGATTTAAGGATGCGACAACCGGAAGGGGCGGAAAGTCTAGCAGAACAGGGCCAGAAGGCGACAGGAGAGCTGTCTCAGTCGGCATAGTAGACAGGTCATCTATAGATCTCAAAGGGAAAGAATCCTGAATTTGCCTGATTTTGGTGGTGAAAAAATCAGCAATAGTGTTGGCCCAGGTCTCCACCGGAGCGTCCTGAGTAGAGATTGACCGGGGGCTGGTGAATTCACGCACAATTGAAAAAAATCTCCTTACAGGAGTTAGCCGCGTCTTCAATCCTTTTGGCAAAGTAACATTTCTTGCCCTGAAGAATTAAATCATGATATGACTTCATCATGATTTTATACCGTTGTTTAGCCTCAGGTTCATACTGGGCTCTCCAAGCCCGCTCTGCAACTTTACATTGCCTACGGGCATGGGCCAGTTCCTCCGTGAACCAGGGGGCAGAGACCCGTTGGGCAGCAGACCTGGGTGGCTGTAAAGGAGCGAGCTCATTTAATCTGGCAATAAGCCAGGATTGCAGGCTCTCCAGATCTTTTTCCAAGTCGCCCGTACAAGACATGGGGTGATCTACGGAGTCACCCGATGGAGTGCCCTATAGCTGCTACCCTGCTGCCTCATGGCACTAGCCGGAGAAATCGTGATAGATGGTATTTCGAAATGGGCAAGATAATGATCAGACCATACGACTGGCAGAAGTGTTACAGCCATAATAGGTGAGGTGGAAAAAACCTGATCAAGTGTGTGGCCTTTGTCATGGGTCGGACCAGAGAGATAAGGGGAAAGGCCTAAAGTAGATGCAATATCCAGCAATTTGATGGCGTCCTGGTCTTGGTGGTCGTCCATGTGAAAGTTAAAATCTCCCGCCAATATACACCGCTCCGATCTAAGGACAAGGACCGACATAGCCTGCTGGAGATCATCAAAAAAGGATCCCACTGGGCCCGGAGGTCTGTAAACAATCAGACCCTTCAGCGCTTGTTGCGGCGATAGGGAGATGGTAAAGGCTAAGGAGTCAGCCCCAGCGATGGTATGTGCATGCGTGACCGTGCACGGAAGAGATTTTTTCACAACCAGGGCCACTCCTCCCCCCCTGCCCTTGTCTCTATCCTGTCGATGGATGGTATAGTCAATGGGGATGGCTGCCGCAATGTCCGGGTGGGAGGAATCATTGAGCCATGTCTCCGTGAGCATCAAACAGGTAGGACTGGTCGTCAAGAGGAGATCAAAAATCTCTTGAGTGTGTCGGTGCAACGACCTCGTATTAAGGAGGAGACAAAGGTGTTTTATGCTACAATCCTTAGTAGGGATAGGGGAAGGGAGGGAGCGTACAGGGTGCCATTGACAGGCAGGGCACTTATGTTTACCCCTATATCCGCCAGGAAAGACTGAGTGACAAGACGCATTCCAGTCACGCAGAGAGTAGAGCTCTTGAGCGGAATAGGAAAGCATAGGGCCAGAAGTACCTGCCACGCTGAACGCCTCCGGGACGCTGACGGGCGCAGACGGGCAGGACTCTGGCACGACTCCGGCGCAGATCCGGCGCGACCGCTGATCGCGTCCGCTGCGTGGAGGGAGGGGAGAGCTTTTATAGCGCTGCTAGAGCGCGAGGGCGAAGAGTTCTACCCCCAAGATGGCGGCCAAAATGAGATCCCAGCCCTCGGCGTCAACACTCAGCCGAGGGCGGTCTCACAGTCCCAGGCAAGGGAGGGGAGAATCAATCAATCAATCAATCAATCAGTGACACTTATAGAGCGCGCTACATACCCGTAGGGTCTCAAGGGTGAAGCGCTTACAAGCGCTGGGAAGTCTAATGGCAAGCAGCGCTGTGCTCAGACACGCTTATAACACAAGCGCGAGCACGAGCTGCACAAAGCAAAGAATTAAAAATAACAGCATGAAAGTCTGACACGCTAGGTTTAAAAGCCAAAGAATAGTGAGGAGATCTCCCGGCTTCCGCCTCAGGAGGGAAAAGGTAGGTAGCAGTTGGTAATCTGGTGTTTAAGACAATTGTGTTGTGTGCCTTTCAATAAAAATGAAAGTGGCAAAAGGAAGTATGTTTTTGGTACAAGAGCATGAATAAACATATGTTCACCCATTTATTATGTAATGCAAAGGGCATAGACTATGTTACCATCATAACACATTCAAGAGCATGCAAAACATGTTTTGCTTATAGCCTCACAGTGCGGCCCCCCTGGGGACAGCAGCACTAGGCTTCTGTTTATTTGACCGTTCACTTACATTAAAAAGATGCTAAATAAACAGGCAAACCTTTATTTAAAGGTTATTTGAAGCTAAAGAAAGGAAGGAACTAAGATGTCCTGCACTGCTTAACTGTAGGAACACTTTTTAGGTCGAGGTATATCCGGTTTTGCCGAAGGCAAAACCGGATGTAAAGAGATCTTATGCTGTGTAGTAGGGCAGTTTAGACCCGCCTCTCAGCTCCGTTCGCTTCGATTGGCTGGCTTCCTAAACAGAGGCCAGCCATTGGAAGAGAAGTGAGTCATTCCAAACAAGCCCCGTCTTTTTCGGATTTGGGGGCGTCATTTTTGCTGTTCTTTAGACAGTGACGTCATCCGTCACTCAGAACAGCAAAACCACGCCCCCAAGTCCGAAAAATATCCAAAGCTTGAGTCGGCCATTTTTCCCCAACCCGTCCCCTGTGAGGTCGCCTCTTCAGTCACCTTGCAGCCTCCCTCTCAACCCCTGCAGACTCCCACCTCCCTACTCCCTTTCGCTCTCACCCGTCCTCCCAGTCCGTAGCTCCATGCTCCGGCAGGCTCCCTCTCGGTGCTTCTTGTCCTGCGCGCAATCTGCCCTGTAACCTCCCACTTCCCTGCACTCTCACTCCCAGCTCGCCTCCATCCACGCACGGATTTGGTAGCGCTCACGGCACCAGCGTCTCCGCCGCGCGCCGATGACTGCTCTGTTCCTGGCCGGCTTCACGGAAGGCAGCATGTTTGTCTATTGTTTGGCTTCGGCAGCCCCTGAGGATGTCTCCATGATGTTGAGGTGTGGTCCCTCCCTCAGTGCCCAAACGCCATGAGCCTCGGTGTCCTCCAGCACCTCCTGTGTTCCGCTCCCCCCTCCGGCACCCCCGTCCATGCCGCTGAGCCCAGCCGGCGCAGCCGACATGGACCGCAGCACCATCAGCAAAGCCCAGCCCAGGGCCGGCTCGACCGGGCTCGCGGGGGAAACTAAACCCAAGAGCGGTGAGTAAATACTTGGGCGTGTGTGTGTGGCTGGGTTGGGTGCTGGAGAATTCCTCTGGGCTGTTGGATTATTTGTTATGTACGCCGTTCGGCGTTTGCTGACATTTAATGCTTTGCGCATTTTTATGCACAGAGAGATTTACCACGTCTTAATGAAAGACTGCTGAGTGGTGCACGTAATTTGGATTACATTCGTTTGTCTGCTTTACACTATGAGCACAAGCAGTGGGGTACTTTGTTTGTGAAGTCCTGCTCCTTAAATTTTGCACTCGCAGCCAACAGCATACACATAATGATGTACCCTTGTGCAGTGAGATTCTAGCATTTAATACTGTTTCAGAGTCCTAGCAAGGAAATATCGCACAGCCAATTTCGATTCCGATGTTTGAGGTAGTGATTGTAAAACTGATTTGAACCTAAAGTCCTGTGTCCTTACATGGTGCATTTGCAGCGAAACTATGAGAAAGTTCTGTCTATTCATGTGAAAGTAACTGTATAAACTCCTGCCCCAATAAGCATACATGCAATAAAAGTGAGCAGAAAATATTAATCCACCTAAACGTGCAGTCATGAAGTGCGCAGCCCACACACCATCCCCTTGCACAATGCTATCTACATCGCAGAGACATAACTGTAGATGTTTTGTAGTTAGTGCAAAGGGTCCCAGAGCCTGCTTTTTGGGAACCACATCCGCATGGCCTAGTTTTGGTTCTAACTACAGAAACCTTTGGTGAAAATTCCCAAAAAATGATAGAAGTTGTGGTCCCACAGCAGGCTGGGGACACTCCTGATGGGATGGTGAGTTTCATCACAGGGTACAGAACCTAAGCAGATACACGATATGGCCAAAGCAGAGGCGCTACAGAGCAGCAAGGGGCCTGGACGCAAGAAAGAGAAGGTGGCCTGTCCACCCCTACTTGTTCATTTATGCCTGTTCTTGGTACGCAGAGAACAAACTTTGTTAAAATTATTTTTATTTTGCTTGTTTCACTGCGTACTCCTTTTTTTTTTTTTTTTTTTTGGCTCTGTCTGTGCGAGTGGCCCTGTCTGTGGCTCTGTCTGTGTGTGTGAGTGGCTCTGTCTGTGTGTGTGAGTGGCTCTGTCTGTGTGTGTGAGTGGCTCTGTCTGTGTGTGTGAGTGGCTCTGTCTGTGTGTGTGAGTGGCTCTGTCTGTGTGTGTGAGTGGCTCTGTCTGTGTGTGTGAGTGGCCCTGTCTGTGGCTCTGTCTGTGTGTGTGAGTGGCTCTGTCTGTGTGTGTGAGTGGCTCTGTCTGTGTGTGTGAGTGGCTCGGTCTGTGTGTGTGAGTGGCTCTGTCTGTGTGTGTGAGTGGCTCTGTCTGTGTGTGTGAGTGGCTCTGTGTGTGTGAGTGGCTCTGTCTGTGTGAGTGGCCCTGTCTGTGTGTCTGTGTGAGTGGCTCTGTCTGTGTGTCTGTGTGAGTGGCTCTGTCTGTGTGTGTGTCTGTGTGAGTGGCTCTGTCTGTGTGTCTGTGTGAGTGGCTCTGTCTGTGTGCACGGCTCTATGTCCGCGAATACTCTCTAGTACTCTCTAATGCCATTGTAAATGACAATACCATTTATTTATGTTTTTTAAAAAATGAAAAAAAATGTCATGAGCAATGCCAATAGCTCTACCTTTCATAATGCCGAGACCATTGCATTGTAAATGCTTGTTTTCTGTGAGTTTTATATAGCGCAAACTAGACCAAAAGGTATCAGAGCGCTTTACAAGAGCACCAGTTGTGTTACAGATGGACACATTCATTTCTATTAGTCATGGGGAGATTAAGTGATTTGCACAGATTCACAGGATGTTGAGCGTCCCTGCTGAGACTGAACCAGGTTCCCCAGCTCCGAGATCGACCACTCTAGCCGTTAGGTCACATCCTTTCACCATAATATTTAAAGACCATTTGTGAAAAAAATGATGGTCTCTTCAAAGTTCAAAAAGTGTATTTCATTAACATGCAGAAGTGTTGAGCCTTAGTACATCAGTTTATAGCAGTGAATTTAGAAGTATTTTTAAAGTTATAGTTTGCAAACATGAGTTTAGGACCATTCATCCTTCCACTCACCCTGACAACAATGCCAATAGTAAATTAAGAGTCAAGTCTCTTGTTATCTGCACCCTTTGGGTGGCCTGGGTTACTATTTTAAATGAATGATATTATAGATTATTTAATCAAGCACAGGAGAAGGTTTTTTAAAGTGCACATCCTGAAGTCATGTATTTTGGAGCCACTTATATCTGATAATGAAAAAAAGGATGAAAGTGAAATAAAAACAACTGCAGAGGATCACACAATTTGGTTAAATGGCGAAGTTAGGATTGATCCCAGGTTTTTCTGGTTTCCTATGATGCAATTCAGCCACTGAACATAGATGCTTTGCTTCCCTGCACCCAGCTTAGCCAACACCCCACCCCAAACAACCAACCTGCTGGCATCAGTGTTGCCCTCGATCACCCCACAAACTAAAATGTTTGGCCCCTGTGAAAATATTTGTGTGTTCCCATGATCTAGACCTTGATACGGAGAATGAGGTGAATGATGATTCAGAGGAAAAGTTGATAGAATGCCGCGCTATTGTAGTAATGAGAGGAAACATGAGAACCTCCAAGAAAAGGTTTTTGCCGTGGCTAAGCTGAACTGTGTTAATACTATTACATTTGACCTGTCCACTGTAATAACACCAGTGTGAATCTCAGTGGTGTCACCAAGGTGGGGCCAACAGGAGCTCATGCTCCCGCTGGATTTGAACCTAGCCCCACTACCATCACCATATGCAAATTGGCCAAAGAGTTTATAGGAAAAGCAGAAAGCAGAGCTTGCACTGTTTAGCAAGGTCTTACAGCAAACAAATGATGGACGGAATACTGACAATGCAAACATTCTCCCACAGTCAAAAGATTTGGGTTACATCCATCATTTTTTAGCTCACTTTGCCACCTCAGGTCAGACACAGCTATATGCAAATCAGTCTCGACCCTGTGCCTCATGGGAACAGTCCACTGAACTGCCAGGCCAGGTCCTCCCTGGACCGGAAACAAACCTTCTCCAACCGGGTTCAGGGTATATCACCCATCTTCAGCCAGGCTAGCTTGAATCCAGTGGCACGGTCAGCAAGGGACCCACGTCTGGGCATACCCATCCCACTTAGGGCGAAGGTGTTACAGCAAGCAAATGATGGACGGAATGCTGACAATGCAAACATTCTCCCCCAGCTAAGAGATCTGGATTAAATCAATTGTTGTTTTGCCCACAACACCACCCCCGTTTGGACCCAGCCATATACAAATCAGTCTTGACCCTGTGCCTCATGGGAACAGTCCATACCAAACTGCCAGGCCAGGTCCTCGCTGGACGAGAAACAAGACTTCTGGGACCGGTTTCAGGGTACGTCACCCTTCTTCGGCCAGGCTAGCTTGAATCCAGTGGCACAGTGAACAAGAGACCCACGTCTGGGCAGACCCATCTTTTTGCTTTTTGCGTTTAGCAAGGGCTGCAGGAGGAGTCCAGGTTCAAGTGGAAGAACCAGAAGGAAAACATAAGATGTAAAGAAAGTGGAATTGTAATATTAATTAAAAATATGAGGAGGAATAGGAATAGAAATGACAGAAAAGAGAAATGAAAAAGACAAAGGGAAAGCAATAAGGAAGAATGAGTACATGAATAACTGGAAAGTAGTGTTAACATTTATCTAAATATGTGTGTTCGGAAGCTCTCCAGCGTGCCTCCCATAAGTGACTCTACCAGTTTTATCTGTGGGCCCTTTGTGACTCCTTAAACATGAGTACTGGGAATTCCACCGGTGAAACTGCCTTTATTGATACACATGTTCCAAATAACTTGTCTTAGTCACAATTATTTGTACAGGAAGGTACAGACGGGCCTGCAGATAAACAGGGCAGCTGCGCAAGCAGTTAGCCAGCCCGTAGGTAGGCATTTAGATGGACAAACTGTCAGGCAGACAGACAGATGATAGATAGATAGATAGATAGATAGATAGATAGATAGATAGATAGATAGATAGATAGATAGATAGATAGATAGATAGATAGATAGATAGATAGATAGATAGATAATCTTGAGTTTTTAGTTCATAAATACAAATGTCCCTCTTTCTTTAGTTAAGACATAAGTACCTAGTGGTTTATTAATTGACCCCGCATAGCGCCACTCACCTGCATCTTTTACTTGGGCACTGCTTGCTCCCTGGCCTCGAAATACCTGAGCTAGCACGGGGGCAGCTGTAGCCTGGGCTCCCGACCCCTGTACACCACGGGAGCTGATACCACTTGGCTCCAATAAATATTAGCAGGCTCTGGGGGCGAGTGGTCCCGCTCCCTGCGCCTCAGTGGTCCTGCTCCCGGCGCTCACGGGCTTCCACCCTGCCGAGCCCTCCCCTCTGTGCTTTAGTGACTTTTTCCCGTTTTTTCAAGCTTTGTTTCTTAAGATATTGAGCGCCCAGGTGGGGATTTGCGTTTCTTCTCTGTTGGCAGGGCTTGGCAGCGATAATCCGTACTTTATCGCTCTGCATTAATTTTACTGCAGTGTAGTATTAAATGTGCTAAAAGACGCCGCTCTTTGCATTGTGACACAAACCGGCCAAGTGCATCCAAAGCAGAGAATGGAAAGTGCGTGCACGCGCGCCTGTGTTGTGAGGAACCGCGGTACGACCCGGTCCATGCTGGATTTTTTTAAAGCTCAGTAAGAAATTGTATATTGTAAGGTATTGTTTGCTTTCCTTTTAACTATCTTCTCGATCCTTAAATTAAAAATATGGAAAATTATTAAGAGGTACATTTTATATATAAACAAAAATAAACAACGTTGTACCTCGAATTTTAACCGAGAAATTGTATTATTTCTGGAAGATTTCACTAGTGTTTGAATTTGTTTAATGATGCTTGAAACTGCGAAAAGCAGGTACTGCACATGCCTGGCCTTTGTTTTATTAGCGCATTTAGAAAGTGCGGGATGCTACTTAAAAAAAGAATTCTGTTCAACTAGGATATGAAATAAATACATATTTAATATCTGTATAAATCATAAGAAACAACTAAACCTTCGAAGGAGCGGACGGCTGTCTTGTAACTAACTGTGCGAACGCAACGCACACTTGTTTTCGTTGGTTTAACGCGTGGACATTGTTTTGTTGTATTCCAATTTTGTAACAACTCGTGAAAATAAGTTGTTATAGTTCTTGCGGGGTCCGAGCATTTTTCCTGAAATAAATGTAGGTAGCGATAGAAAACCTGAGTACCGGTGTATAGCTGCCTCGCTGTGTTTTTTTAATCCCAAAACAGCGCAGTGCACAGGCATCTGTTTGCTATCTTTGAAAAAAAACGTTCTAGAGATGGAGAAAAGCAGAGGCACTCGCTAGGCGCGAGCGGATGAGCAAACAACTGTTTTGATACCTGGGAATCGGCGTGCGTTATCTAAGTTTATGAACACCCTTAAATTTCGATAGTGTAGTGTAAATAGCGAACGTAACGGACCAAAATAAATGGACACACCAATTGGCATCACGCCTTTGTCCTTAAAGGGGATTAAATCAAACAGTATTAAGTAAAATAAAGTGTCACAACATAGCATAATTCAACGAAATTTAAAAAAGAGGAAATATAACCATACGACCCACTAAACCATAAAATGACAGCATAATGCAATATAACAAAAAAAAGCAGACTTGTATTTTCTATATTTTTTATTTTATGAGTTTATGAGGAACACGTGGGCGTCCAGTGGAGGGATGGAGTTATATTATCCATCACTTCGATTATGTCCTGTCTAGGTTTTAAAGTTAACCAGTGTTTCGAAATTGTATCGGAACGAGAATGCGCACTTCTTCACTTGCTCCTGCTCAGGTGTTGCTGTGTTTTGAGGAGCGCTACAACCAACAAACACATCGAGCCTACAATGATTCAAACGTTACCTTACATCCAAATAACTATTTAATTTCGGAGTTGCTGTTTGCAGAGCTGGCGCGTGTGTAGGTCCTTCGATGCGCTTTATTTTAAAGAACGCGGGAAGAAAGCACGCAGGTCTGCACAGACTGCGGCAGCTCCTCACAGGCACGTACTGGATAAAAACAATCATCACACACTGAACATACAGACGACTTGTGACTCGGGGACCGCAGGACAGGCGGCAAAACGCACGATACAAACGTAAATAACAATTCTACAAAGGGGGCCATTGCTTTCTAATCATCGCGCCGCCCCACCAGCTGATAAGGGGCTGGGGCTCTGCGTGTGATTTGTCTGCCGACTGCCCGTGCTTTATTTTATACGGGCGTTGTATTCTCAAGCATGAGGTTGCTTCGTGTTTGTGTGAACAAGCCGAAAAGGGCGCTCTAAAAATTAGGCACAAAGGATCAAATATTAATATAGCAACGTATTCACTTGTGCTGAGATATATCCCGCATTTACAAACCCGACAAAAAGGTAGTTTCTGAAAGGTGTGTTTGTGGTTATCAATGCTGTAGCAGAAGTGTCACCATTTAACCGAAAAGCATTATCTGTTGCGCGGTAAATATTTATTTACCTCAACAGCTACATGGTCAGAACAATAGATCCTGTCTATGCACATAAATTCCATGAAAGTGACATTAAATTGCTTAAAACCTCATCACTTTTATTGAATATATTTTCTCACCATTTGAGCTAAAATAGCCTGGGAGCAAAGAAAAACTCTTCATTTTTGAGGAGAATGTTTAGTCTTCTAGCGCCCTCTCTGGACAAGTGGTGGTATTGCCCGTCGTGTATTTAGTTAGTGCACAGCACACAGATGTATGGTTGGTTTACAAATGATCTGATGCTTATAAAGCCCTGGATCTGCAGACTAGGACTCGCAACATAATAAATAGGCACAGATATTTTAGAAGAGCCGTTAATACAACAGATAGAAGAAAAGTTAGGTAGGGAACTAGGGCTCAACCAAGTGGCGGGAGAACAGTTCTTAAGACTTTCTTGAAAAAGTAGTTTATTTAGAAAGACCAGTCTCAATTTGAGGATTTAGAAAACAGAGAAACGCGCGTTCTCGCTTTCAATCGGTCCACGTGAAGCGATCGGTCCCGATGTTTATATATAGACTGTGCGGTGAAAGTTTTTTTCCCACAAGGTCTGTGTGCGTGGACTTTTTGCGCTCAGCTTCTGGCCTCCGCCGAATCCTTATCACGTCAGAATTAGAGCGGATTCCACTTCCTGACCCTGACTCTTAATGTCAATATAACATGGCAGGGTGTGGGATAGGTAGTTCTAAAGACATTTCAGGACTCTGTGAAGAATTGAGTAATAATATATAAAGCTCGTGATTTAATTCGAAGACGGAAGGACCTGCCTTTCGTCCTTCAGAAGACGATATATTGAGTAGCATACAGATGACTAACAGCAGCACTCGTTAACCACAGCGCCAGGAATCCCCAAAACTGACAGCAAGAAGGGTGTGACAATAAAATAGATTAAACATATATCGATGCTCGCCTCAGCGGCTGATGCCTGGGCTGTGATGTGTATCTATGCCCAGGATTGCCGTGTGTGAGTTGAGTAAGTCAACAACTCAAGCCGAGCTGTCCGACGGAGTGCGCGGCAGCATTCTTGCGGCAAGTGCAGCTGGGGATGCGGGTAGGTTGTCAATGAGTTCCACATTTTATCCCTGCAGGATGTGCACGCCGCACAGCTGTTCCTAATCGGGAAGTGTCGCTTTAATTCAAAATTCCTGACAGTCAGGGCTTCACGGCCGCTAAGGAATGTCTTCGAGTCAGGGCAGCAGTGGAAACACGCCCCCTGCTGTCAGTGTCACGGGAGGGTACGCTGCCCCAGTCACATCGGACGGGCCTTGAAAGAGGCGCGTGTTTTATGACACTGGCGGAGACACACGCACCTTCCCCGCCTCATTGCTCGGCGTGGTAGGTGGGTGGGGTGGGCGATAACCAGCCACTGGGTGCAGGAGCTCGCCGCCCAGAGGCAGAGCGTTACCAGCAGCGTCAGCGGCCTGCAGCCGCCTTCCTGGGTGGCTGGCAGTAGGGCAAGGCTGACAAACACCCGCGCGTGGTGTTTCGCAACCTAAATTGCGCCCTATTCAGCGAACACAAACAAAAATATGCATTGGTTACTTTATACGCAGGTATAAAAAGAGACGGCCGGGAAGCATAGATCTGTAATTCGGGCCAGGGCAGGAGATGCGTTCTTTGAACCCACACTGAAAGCCCTTCAATTTCAAGAGTTTTCATTTCACAACTTCTCTTCTTCCCATAATCTCTGTCGAATGTTGCTTCGGACGTACCATGTTACCTCGATATTCTATAGGTCAGCCTCCATCTATGGGTGCCCTTGATCAGACCCAAGGGGTTTGTCTGTGTATCCGTGAGTGTTTTATGCATCTGCATTTCCACCCCTCATGGCCCACCCTGTATCCACCTCAGTATCTCCATGCCCTTTGGATTTTGTGTATTTATTTGGAAGGTTTTATATAGCGCGGACATTACCGAACTGTGATAGAGCGCTTTACATTAGAAATAAGACATCACTTTAGAATTATATATTACATCACTCATAAACGTAAACCGGTAAAATGCTAAAGAAAGTATCACGCATTAATATCCATGTGCGCAGATGAGGCAGGCGCAGCCTCTGACAGGCCCGTATAAAGCTGTGGACAGCTCCTTGGAGCATGTAGTAAACACTTCGTGGAAGTGTCGTGTGCAAAGCCTGTCCCCGTGCACGAGCTGCCGCGAGGTGCTACCAGAGCCCCGGCCCCCTCCGTCTCCAGGGAGCGCTGCTGGTTGCAGCACCAGCAGGCAGGCACCTCTGTCTAGGGCAGCAGGGTCTCTGCAGCCGAAGGAGCTCGGTTCACTGCCCCCCGCCCCCCAGCTCTCACATCACCCCACCTCCGCTGCACTCCAGAGATCCCGGGCCTCCCACCACCCCACCTTCCCTCATTTCGTAGCTCCCGGTCCGCCTCCAGTCCCACCTCTCCTCGCAGAGCCCCAGCCCTCCTCCTACGACACCTCCCCTCTGCTCCAAGTCCCCCTCATCTCCGAAAGGAAACCCGCACCCAATGAGCAGCGTGCCAGCCTTCGAAGCCCTGCCCCGATTGGCCGAGAGCTCATTTTGGAGGCTTGATATAAGAAGCGGGTGCTGGCTGCAGAGGGAGAGCTGCGGAGCAGAACTTCTGAGGAGAGTCGGAGGAGCCAGAGGCACAGCCAGGGATTTCTGTCCTCAGCAGCTGCAGAAGTGACGCGCGCATCAAGTGGCCCTTTGCAGAACTTAGATAAGAGAAGGTGACAGCGGCGCTGGGGCCGACGGTGCGCTCTTGGTTGCTGATACTGCGCCCCCCTCACGCCCCTGCACCCCTTCTCAACAGAGACTGCTGGGCGAAGACCTTTTACTGAGCTGAGCCCTCGCTATATTTAACTGGGGCCCAAGTCCCCCTCCTCTTGCGGTTCCTGAGCTCACCTGTGCTTGCACCCGTCTTCGCTGCCAGGCATTGCATCTGCATGCCTGTGCAGACCCTCGCCAGAGACTGTCTCGTGCAGAGGTTGTGCAGGGCAGAGCAGCGCTCCACTCTACTATAGACGCTTCTCGCCGCTGTTCCTGGGCGCACGCCTCTTTCCTCCCACCCCTCGCATGAATCTGCTCGACCCCTTCATGAACATGACCGAGGAGCAGGAGAAGTGTCTGTCCGGAGCCCCCAGCCCCTCCATGTCCGAGGACTCGGCGGGCTCGCCCTGCCCCTCGGGCTCCAGCTCGGACGCCGAGAACACCCGGCCCCTGGAGAACGGCTTCCCGAAGGGCGAGCTGCAGGAGCTGAAGAAGGAGAACGATGAGGACAAGTTCCCCGTCTGCATCCGCGAGGCGGTCAGCCAGGTGCTGAAGGGCTACGACTGGACGCTGGTGCCCATGCCCGTGCGGGTGAACGGCTCCAGCAAGAACAAGCCGCACGTCAAGCGGCCCATGAACGCCTTCATGGTGTGGGCGCAGGCGGCGCGCAGGAAGCTGGCCGACCAGTACCCGCACCTGCACAACGCCGAGCTCAGCAAGACCCTGGGCAAGCTCTGGAGGTGAGCGCGCGAGCGAGCGAGCGGCTGTGTGTGCGTCACGCGCGCTGAGGCGGAGCGCTGTGGCTGGCTGTGCATCTGGGCGCGTGCGGAGCTGCTGGGCTCTCGAGATGCTTCTGTGCGCGTGCGGCTTCTGGGCGCGTAAGGAGCTTCTGTGCGCTCGCGGTGCTTCTGGGCGCTCGCGATGCTTCTGGGCGCTGTTCATCAGAGAGAAAAGTCTCGTGGAAGAGTTTGCATTGCATGGTTGAGTGTATCGAATCCCGGGACTGCTTTCCGAGGTGTTAGTGACAAACTAGCAGTAGACTGGAGCGCTGACTGCACTAGAGCTCTGCAGAAAGGGGACTAGGCAGGGGGAAGTGATGCATAGAGCGTACTTCTGCGCAAGCGGTAGTCCCAAGGGTGGGCAAGGGGTTGTCCTTGACATGGCGCGCTGGCGAGAGGCTCTGGGGGCATGGGCATGGGTACACTGTGTCCTGCTGACTTGCCCTGGGCGGTAAATGCACGAGGAATGGGGGCAAGGATCAAGGGGCCGCCGCCCGGAGTACTTACCTCTGGCCAACGGGCTTAGGCTATGCTATGTGTTGCTGGTTATCACTGTGGGGCAAAGGTTTCAATTGAAGGTTTTGTCTACCTGAAGTGTGGGTTATCCGTGATCAGTGTGCATGTGTGATGTGGCGAACGCACTCAAGGGCATACGGAATTTTTAGTATAAGGTCGCACGGTATATTTCACCGTTGGTAAATGAGTTTTGTAAATGTTGCACGAAGACAGATAGATATATATCACTTATCAGAGGTGTCCGGGAGTCAGAGCTGGGTGACAGTAACGATATTACACCAGACGGATTGAATGGCTGAATACACATGCATAGAGAAGGGGCGAGGACTTGGAAACGAGCTATACCAGACGTTCACTATGCTTGCATGGTTACTTGAAGAAAAGTGACGTCACGTAACCTCTGCTGGAAGCAGGGATTGTATTTTATGGGAAGGGGGTCTGGTTTCCAGAAAACCTCCAGTGCGGTTGGGTGAACTTGATTCTCACCCTCGCTGCTAGGCCAGTTTCTCGCAGGACTGGTTGGTGGTTACATCTGTTTCAGGGGAGGGTGGAATAAACTTCCTGCGGATTCTGGTCCCAGTAAAAGGCGGGGGACATTACTGCCGGGACGAGATGCAACCTCGCTTTCTAGGCTGCCTGGGGCAGTTGGTGATTGTGTTTAAAAGACTTTGTTTAGGTCACAATGATGACGTTTTTGTGCCACATGGTCACTGTCCCACGAAGTGCTATTCGGCACTAGCGAGCCCCTCTGCCACAGTCCGGTCAGCCCGTGAGGGCGCTGAAGCAGCGAGGTGGGAGGGGGTGCGTCCATGGCGGAGAGAGTCTGCCCCCCGGATTCTACTTGTGTCTTTGAGTTGGCGGGATATGTCGGGCCGCCGAGAGGCGCCCTCTCTCTCCCAGAGTGATTCTCACATGGTAAACGCGGGGCTGCTTCCGCGCTGCTGACGTGAGAATGCAGCTGGCAGGGCCCTGACGCGAAACTGCTGCCACAGGGCTCTCGTTTGTGCGCGCCTTACTTGTGCTTGCAGTGGAACCCCTTTGTATGTAATCTCATATGAGAGATACTCGGGTCACAAGCACAATGCAGTCACTTGCAGGCATTACAATGCAAAGCAATGCACACTGCCACCACACTTCTGTTGTCTGCGCTCAAGCCCACTCTGCAAACATATGTGTGGCGTGGGTTACTAATCACGTTCAATGCACCCAACCCCGTGCAAAGATGTCTTAACGTCACTGTACCAGCCCTCTCTGTGCCGCCCTGTCACTGCAAACCTCGTGTGTGCACTATGCGTGCTGCTGGTGCACACAAACCTCGTGTAGATATTACTGCAAGGTCAACACTGTGTGGGTGTCAGTCGTGCATATGTATGCATCCATACCGTCGTTTGTGTGTGTCTTGGTTAGTCCTGTCTGGTGTTTGCTGTCTGTGGGTGTCATGTGTGTTTCAGCCATGTATTTGCGTGCTAACTATGCATTTGTGTATGTATACCAGACGTGCATTTGTTTCAGTGCACTAGAGCTCCGGCAGTACCCCCGGGTTAAAGACAGCCGGAGTGACATCACTTTAGAGCCAGACTTGCTTCACTTTAGGGCAGAATTTTGGAGTTTGCGTGTGGCTGTGTATGAGTCAGCTGCGCTTCTTTTTGGGGTATACCTGTTATACTCTCGGAACTGTGCGAGTGCGATACATGAGCAGCGGCACTGTAAAGGCAGACGCTCAGCCACAGCCAGGCATTGGCTCAGGCTCAGTGTGTAGGAGGGGGGGGGGGGGTCGTGGCGGAGGTAGGCAGTCCGCACTTCTCGTGCATATATTAATTAAGAACTCAGCACTAAGAATGGAAGAAGCGCACGCCCTGTCTTACGCTGCAGACTTGTATGTGACGAGGGTCTCCAGGGCGAGCGGAGACCGAGCGTAGTGCTTCGAAACCACACCTCCCGCTGCCAACCCCGCACTTGCGACTCAACGGCTTCCTCGTGGTTACTTTTATGGCATTGTTTTGAATGCCCCCTCCACTCCCTGCAAAGCGGTGGAGGCGCCGTTCAGCCTTTAAACGGGTTTTACGGCACCATTGCAAAATACTTCCCTGTGGAGTTTGAAAGATAAATACTAGAACGAAGTCGGCGCGCGTGCACGTGTGTGTCGGAAGGATTAAGGGGCATTTGTGTTCGAGGGTGCAGATAGAATTAAAATAACAAACACTGGGAACAAACAGCCTTCAAAAGTTACCCTTGTTTCATGTAAGTTAGCCGTGCAGCGCTGCATGCTGACGAGGCTGTTTCAAGGCGCCGGAGAACAGAGCATGTAATAATGTCTGTGTAACTATGGGCAAGCGGGCAGTGGGGGAGCATGTTCTAACTCGTCTGTGTTTGCTATCTGGAGTGTCCTTGGAGCTCTCGTACCACGGACAGTGATGCTTTGCTTGCTTTTGTAGCGCCCACCAGCGGTCAGCTGACCGGTCCGCTCTTCTTGTTTTCCCTCAGGTTACTGAATGAGGGGGAGAAGCGCCCCTTTGTGGAGGAAGCCGAGAGGCTGCGAGTCCAGCACAAGAAGGACCACCCGGACTACAAGTACCAACCCCGCAGGCGGAAGTCTGTCAAGAACGGCCAGTCGGAGCAGGAGGAGGGCTCCGAGCAGACGCACATCTCTCCCAACGCCATCTTCAAGGCGCTGCAGGCCGACTCGCCGCACTCCTCTTCCGGCATGAGCGAAGTGCACTCGCCCGGGGAGCATTCTGGTAAGGAAGACTCCTGCTTCATACATGTTCACGTCTCTTATGTGTCCCCACAGATGTTCCCCATCGCTTCCAAGTCATTCACAAACTTAGACGCACCGCCCACCCTTCAGACGCTTCTCCTCAACACTTCCTGACTATTTGAGTTACTAGTTGGTTTTAGTCTTCCATCTTATTTAAAAGGGCATTCAACAATATTCCTTGTGCTTCCTGAATAGTTCCTTATTTCTAGTCACGCACCACTGCGTGAACAGTGGCTCAAACATCATAAAGAAAAGCCACAAAAGCTTCATTTGCATGCTTGTCGGCATTCGCCGTCGTTCTTTAAACATTGCTAACCCTTATCCTCACTCCCCAAACGTTTTTCTAATTCCTCAGCTTATTATACGGTTGTCCAAGCTTTGACATTACTTCTCAATAGTTCCTAACGTTTCCCAAAAGTTTCCAAGCATCTTCCATTTTTTTTCAAGCCTTGACAAGCTCATCCCAAATCCTCACAGCTGAAGTTGCTTTGGGTATTGTTTTTAGATCATATCTAAGGCTCATTAAAGTAGGCGTGGAGGTGCGTCCGTTTGTAGATGGCCTGGGGATCTCTGACACTCGTGGGGCCCTGAAAGCCGGGCTCCTCTGCACACCTTCAATCACCTGTGGCGAAATAACAAATCGCCCTATTAACCCTTGACCCAGTTGATGCCCGCCCTCTTGGACACCTCTGTCACTGAGCCCGATTGACATTTCAGCGAATGGGCCGCAGTGGTTTGATAGCGCCTCGTTTCCAGAACGTGACTAGCTCACAGTTCACCTCGTGCAATTATGGTTTTCCAGCTATTTCAGTGACTTTTTAAAATTAATAGAAGGAGCACATCTGTTTTCGTATGCTTAATGGCATTGTATACCTTGCAGAGAGTGTGTTGTATATGTGGGTTGGGCAAAACCAAGTGGAAGATCACGAAAGAACAGCTGTTGAATGTCTACAGGCATTGGCAGCTCACAGGTCTTGATACCCCCCCCCCCAGCCCCAGTAACCCCTCTACCCTCTCAACCCACCGTTACTGTGATTCCGCAGGTGGTACCCTTCTTCTCCACTCATCTTCATGATACATCCCGTGTCCCTCATCCTTTCGTCTCCCTTTACGTCCAACACTCTGATTGAGTCCCCCAATCCCCTTTCATTGCCACCCACCTGAGCCACACCACGCCGTTCCTCGGTGGGTCCACCTCTACCTGCACACATTTGACTTCTGTCTCAACTTGTTGCCCCTTCTCTAAACACCTTTGTTTGCCTCCCCTCCACATTTTTAACCCCTCCCCCTACACCCCACTTACTTCTCGTCTCATGTTTACTCCTATCCCTCGTGGTGCCCCTCCTCCCTCACATTTTTTTTCGGCCACCCCCCCCCCCCGCGACCCGCCAGCCCGCGCACCCGTTCTGCCTCCTCCGCCATCTTGAGATCCACACCTCTCCATCAGGTTCCCCACTTCCCACTTTTACTCCTATCCCTCATCTATTTCAATCGCCCCTTTCGCCTCCCTTGCTCCATTTCTACTCCCCTCATCACTGGATCGATACTTTTCCACTCCCCTCACCACTGGATCGATACACTAATTTCTCGACATGCCCACCTCCCCATGCCCTATCTTTACTTCCACCCCTCTCTTTGTGCCCCCAAAGCTTCCTCTCGCCATCTATAGGTCCACCCCTCTTGCCATACCCCTCACCACCTCCTCCACACCTCTGCCCCCGTCCTTCCTCCCGTGTCTCCCCCTACCTTCAGTGACTAAATGTGATCTCCATCCAGTACAGGAAAAAACAAAAATGAAGAATTATTGTTAAAAAAGGTTCACAAATGAATATATATTTTCTCTTGGGGGCCGAGGCCATTATGTTAAAGTAGCAAAAACAATAATACGTACTGAAGCAAATTATTGTATTATAGAAATTAGCAGTCGTGCTTAATTATGTTTGTTTTTTTTGTTTCTCTTAGGCCAGTCCCAAGGTCCACCTACACCACCCACAACCCCAAAAACCGACGTGCAACCTGGGAAGCCAGACCTGAAGCGAGAAGGGCGCCCCCTCCAGGAGGAAGGGAGACAGCCTCCCCACATTGACTTTGGGGATGTGGACATCTCGGTGCTGAGCAGTGACGTCATCTCCAACTTCACTCCCATCGACATCCAGGAGTTCGATCAATACCTTCCGCCCAACAGCCACCCAGGCGTGCCCGCGACTCACGGGCCGGCGGGACCAGGTACCTACACCAACAGCTATGGGGCTGGCAGCACAGCTGCTCCCCAGCCTGGTGGTCCAGCCCATGCCTGGCTGGCCAAACAGCAACAGCAGCACACGTTGACCACACTGGGCAGCGAGCAGAGCCAGGCACAGCAGAGGACACACATCAAGACGGAACAACTCAGCCCCACACACTACAGCGAGCAGCAGCAGCACTCTCCCCAGCAGCTGAGCTACAGCCCTTTCAACCTGCAGCACTACAACTCTACCTACCCTACTATTACACGTGCTCAGTATGACTACACCGACCACCAGAGCTCCAACACCTACTACAGCCATGCTGCTGGCCAGAGCTCCAATCTCTACTCCACCTTTTCCTACATGAACCCCACGCAGCGTCCTATGTATACCCCTATTGCTGACACCACAGGGGTCCCCTCCATTCCACAGACCCACAGCCCCCAGCACTGGGAGCAGCCAGTCTACACACAGCTCACCCGGCCTTAGATGCCTCAGACTCCTCCCAAGACTAATGAGACATGGAAGGGGCCATCGTGGGTGAGAACCATGTTGGAAGGTCCAAGAACTTGTCCTCTGCACTACAGCTTGGGCTCAGAAGAGTGGTCAGACGAGCATTCGAAGGGGATTGTTGCCCCCTCAGGATCAGGTGGACTTGGTACATTCCAAGGGACATCTCAGAAGTGAACTGTGACCTTTGGTCAGAAGAAGACTGGAACGGAAGAAAATGATGAGTTGGGAACAATAGCTCATTTTGTTGGCCTTATAGAACTTTTTTGTAATTATTTTTTATATAACAGCAACTAAGGAAATCAAAAGAGAAAATCCTCTGTGAGGAATAATTTCCATTTGAATGCCATGGGTGTAATTCTGCAGACAAAAGTCAAAACTGCTGCAGGAGAAAAGTATCAGGCTCTGTCTCTGAATCCAGCCTACTTGCAGCCTCAGGCCCAGCCTTGCTTCTGCTGAAACGGCCTTTGTGTGCAGAATTAAATCCACACATTGTAGTATATACTGTGTATGTTTCATCACTTTTTGGTGAAGAATTCTACATTATTTTTGGGAAATTCTTTTAAAATGCTCTTATTGCTCTCCCTCAATACAGCTAAACTCTTTCCTCCTGGTGCTGTATACCCAGCTTTCATGCAATCGAAGGTATTTTGTACAACTCTTTGCATTACCTGAAAAAGCTAACCTTTGTTTTGTTTAGCTTTTGTTCATTCTGTATCTTGTGACGCTGAATGAGATATTGCCTTGAGAAAGAACTTTTGGATGTAGCTTGTTGGTTTCTGGCCAGCACTGGCACAGTAAAGCCGCAAAGAGTATATAGCTATAGAAATATATTTTCTAAAAACAAATCTCTAAACACCAGTAGCCTTATGGGGGAAAGACGTGCTTTACATAACACTTAAGTGACCTTTGAAACTTTGGCACTGAAGGGTGGTCAGTGGACGTATCTAGGCGGGAGATGGCCAAACCTGCCATCTGGAGGCTTGGCACAGACCGACGAGCCACCAGCTCACCACTCTGTGTGGGCACCATGTGCACAACAGATGGGGCAAGTGTCCTTATACTGTCAACACTCCCCTCCAAGTAAGACATCCCTGCTCACCCATGAAATATTCACCACATGTACATTATTTATTTTGTACTAAACCATATCGGTAACGTTTTTTTTTCTGGAAATTTGCTAACAACGTGTCTTCAGATATCGACATGTTGCCGGAGGGTACTCTGTTTATTGTTAAATTATGACTCAGTTGTAAACTGTTTTTTTTATTTATCTCCATTCTTCTTAAATGTGTCATTTGTTTGTTTTATTTGAACCTGCTTCCCTCTTTCTTTCTACAAACACTTTCCTCTGTTGAAAAACGAGGTGTATTTTTGATGGGTGGAATTTAACGGATCCAGCACACCCCACTGTATTGCTTCGACTTCTCAACTGTTTCATCAAACTAGCATCTGCACAGAACACTCTCTCCACCCCATTTCCTCCGAAACCATATGCTGTAATGCCCATGCAAAAGAAAATGAGATGGAAGCGTTCTTTTTTTAATTAAGAATACAGATCGTGTGCTAGACTTGCTTCCCTGTAGCTGATCATTTCAATCACTGTTTTAAAAGAGATCAACATATATTTTTTTTTACAAAATGCACACTTGCGTTAACAGTGGTAGGGATTCGGCAAAATTGAACTTTAAAGCACTCTTTTATTGTGTCATTTTTCATTTCTAAGTTAAAGCGCCCTTTCTTTTATTTTAACGTATTTCTTTAACTTAAAAAAGGTTTAACTTTGAAACAATATTTCTCCTCTGTAGGCGAGGTTTTTTTTACAAAAAGTTATTTTTGTGAAACTTGCCCCTTTTGTGTATTAATGTTTTGCAATAAATATAAATTGTATCAAAATAAAATGGCAAACGTCTGATCTTTGAGTGAAAGCTGCAGCATTTGAGTTGGTGAAATGTTTGCTTTGATGATTTGATGTAAATTAATTTTTTCAGGTTTCCTAAACAACATATAAGCTGGTGCCCCCACAGTGCGGACCAACACTGAGGCACTGTAAGCCAGTTTTAATTTGCTTTAGTAATGAAGTCAGACTGTTTTTATGAATTTCTTCACAAAGTTACATCTTAAAATAACCTGAGCTAGGCACGAGCAGCTGCGGTCGGTAGTGGGAGTACCTGCCGGGTGGTGATGTGGGGAGGGGCATGGTGGGGGGTAGTAAATTATGGATTACGTAGGTTTACAGGTAAGTAAACACATTAATAAATAAAACGAATTTCGTTGCTCGCACTGCATCGCAATTGGGGATGCAGTGCATGCAACAAAATTTGTTTTATTTATTTATATGTTTACTTACGTGTAAACCTCCGTAATCCATAGTTTACTACCCCCCACCTTCCCCTCCCCCTCCTCACGTCACCGCCCGGCAGGTACTCCCGCTACCAACCGCGGCTGGGCACGAGTACAGTGCATTGAAGTGTAATACAAAAATTAAAAGGAAATTATCACAGAAGAAAGTAAGTAAAAAATAAAAGACTTACACAAATGTAATTGTATTTATATAGCATTTACTACCCCAGACGAGGCATTAAAGTACTTTTTGGCAAATAGGACACTACTCCGGAACCCAAAAAGGTTTACTGGGGAATTAGTATAGGAAATATAAATTAATTTGAGCAGTGGACATGTGAGTGTTAGTTTGATTGAAAAGGATAATGGGGGCTAGAAGACAGAAGAGTCTAGAAAGGGTTTATTGGGAGGTCTTAGTAGTAGGAGGTTTGGGATGAGTAAAGAGAGATGGAGGAAGGAAGAGTCTGTCTCTAGAATTGGGTTAAGGAGGTCCTAGTCCTAAAATTAAGTCTCAGATGAGTGTAAGGAGGGATGCACGACAGAAGAATTTAGAAAGGGTTGTTTGGGAGATCTTAGTAGTAAAATGAGGTTTGGGTTGATGCAAGGAGGGATAGAGGAGGAAGAGTTTAGAAAAAGTTATTTGGGAGATTATAGTAGTAGAATGTTTTATTTTGGAGAACAGAGTAGTAGAATGAGGTATGGGATGAGTCAGAGAATGGAGGTAGAGGATGTACTGAAAGATGTATAGGGCGTAACATAGGGTAGTGCATTGGAGAGACACAATTTGTTTTTAACTGAGTAAAGTAATATTTAAATACATAAGTACATGGAAGGTATACATGTATAAGGAAGGTAATATATTAATATATACATTGTATTTAATAAACTCAAGACTTTCAAGTGTTGTTATTTGTTTGGCTTTTTTTTCAATAATTTAATAGTGAATCAATTGTAGATAAATAGTTATCATATAATTTACAAATTGTAATAGATAAACGGAGACCATAAGTATCTAATCATTTAACTTATATGAAAACTAAGCAATGACCTCTATACATGTTAAGCACAGAATAATATAACCATAAGTAATCTATAAATTTGTTAAACAGATATAAAGAATATCTATATATTTATAAACATTAATATTATACAAAGAAATACCCATTTCTAGATACATATACAAATAATCATATAATCAAATTACACATGTATGTACATTAAAGTAACAACAGAGATTTTGTAGTTAAGTGTCAGCAGCACTTTCCATTCAGAAGTGTTTGAGGTCAGTTTTCATCCAGATCCATGTAGTGTAAAAAAAAAGGTAACAAGCATGGGCAATGCTAACAGGTCTCATATGAATGCACTGTCAAGCCAGACCTGAAAATAAAGGTAGGTTTATAACTGCCCTCCTCACTTCTTTGCTTCTGCCAGAGAAAACACCATCAATCTAGTTATCTAAGACACTTTAACAGCATTGCAGTGCCATGTGTGTGCCCCTGAAAGTTCAACCTTGAGCAGCTGGATAAATAAACAAAATGCTCACATGTGTGAAGGCCAAGCACTTTTTTGTGGAAGCACACATTTTCAGCTCAATTGAAACATGTACTTCCAGCCCCCAGGGAAACAAAGCCCCTCTCTAGTGATGCTCACATAATGGTCTGGGACAGCTGCACTGTCAAGCCACCAAAAAGTGGGCGAAACAAATATTAATTTCCCATTAAAGTTCCCTTGAAAAATGTTGCTCTCCACTAAGCCAAATCTGTTAAATTTACAACACTTGCCACGGAAAAAAAATTAGACAAGCTTGCTTGTTGAGGTTTGGTATACAGTGCAATTGTCACCCGACCTTATGTGATCAACCTGAAAAGGAGCTTTCAGAAATACCACAGAGTGGAACGTCTGCTCCACTCACATGTTGGTGAACAGGAGTACATGTTTTGATTGGGCAGAAGTTGTGTGCTTTCACAAAAACAGTGCTTACCCTCCAACAGCTGAAATCATTAATTTATCTATCAAGTTATGTGAGCCAGAGCTGTTTATCAATTCTAGCTATTATGTTACAACAGAGCATGACTTTTAGGTCAAACTTTTCATTGCAATGCTATATATCTCCAAAATAATTGCGTTGTTTATTCCTTTCTGGCAGCAGAGCAGATGGGAGGGTGATAATTCATAGAAATGTGTTGCTGTATTAAAGTCCCAGTCACCTTCCCTTTCCATCATCAATGTTAACATGGCACGTTTTGAGGGAATGTTTTTTTTTCTTTCTAATTCCTAGTTTTAAGATTTAAGGGCTAGATAGACTTTTCTTTTAATTCATTATTTTAATTTTAAACATTACATTACCCATATCATATTTAGTTTACCTAAAATGTAGTACTTTTATAAATTAAATTAATGTATTTATTTAATATACTATCATTTTAAATTACCCATCTCTTAATCCCCTAAACTCCTTATTCCTCTGTAATGCTAACCTTTACTGAGTCTTTCACATTCTTTACTACAGCCTAATGCCACCTTTCCCTGAACCCTAACACCACTTAACTACAGCTTAAAACTATTCAACTCTAAAAACCTTCCTGCCCCTTACAGCTGCCCTTCATTTAACCATAAAAATATTTACTACCCATTAACATCCCTGAAGCCTAAAACCCCCACTACTGCTTAACTCTAACCTTCTCAGAACTATACAAAATACTTATTATCCTTTGACATTTCACTTCCCGGAACCCTAAAAACCTAGTACTATACCTTAATACTACCAATTCTTGAACCCTATAAAGCTATTGGTAAGCCTTTCAGCCACACTTCCATGAACCCTAAAAACCTATACTACCCCTTAATGCTACCCTTACCTGAACTGGATAAACTTACTGCCCCTTAATGCTATCCACCCACAGCCCCAAAATCCTCTTACTGCTTCTTACCATTACCATTCTTGGAACCTTAAAAACTCACAACTACCCCTTAATACTATACTTTCCTGAACTCTGCAAACTCCTTAACAATATCCTTCCCTGAACTCAGCAAACCATTTACTATCTCTTAATGCGTTCCTTCTCTGAAATCTGAAAACCCTAATTACCCCTTAACGCTACCTTCCTTTAACTCTAAAAACTCTTGCTCTTCCTTAATGATATACAATTCTGAAACTTACAAACCATGACTACCCTTTAATGCTACCTATTTCTGAACCCCCTCACTAACACTCAACACTACTTTTCCCTGAACCCTAAAAATGTTACTACCTTTTAAAGCTAACCATCCATGAGCACTAGATTCTGTTACTACCCCTCAACATTAACTTTCTGGGAACCATAAAAACCATCAGTTCCCCTTAACACTAGAGATCCTGAACCCTAAAAAACACCCCCCTTATAGCTATCCATTCCTAAACCCCAAACACCACTTGCTTGACCTTAATGCTACTCATCTTTAAGCCCAACAAATCCTCAGCTCTTCCCTTTACTGACCGCAGAAAACCTCTTAACGCAATCAGTCATTGAACCCTAAAAACCCTTCATGCAATCCTTTTTTGAATCCAAAAATCCCCTTAATGCCCCCTAATGGTAGCCATTCTTTACCATAAAAAACATTACTGTCCGTTAAGCCTACCATTCCATCAGCTCTAAAACGTCTTACCACCCTTTGATGCCACCTTTCCAGGATGCCTAAAAACATAACACTACCCCTTAATATCTTCCCTGAACCCCAAAAAAACATTTCTATACCCCACAGCTACCATTCAGTGAGTCCTAAAACCCCATACTATCCCATGATGCTACCCTTCCCTACAATGGAAAACCTTACTAACCCTTAACACTACCCTTCTCTAACCCTAAAAACCCTACAATGCTATACTACTATCCTTCCCTTAAGCTTAAAAACTCATTACTAATCCATAATGCAGTCCTTTCCCACACTCCAACAATCTCTTAAAGCTATCCTTCCCATAACACTAAAAACTCCTTTCTATTCCTTAATGCTACCCATCTCGAACTCTGAAAACTCTAATTATCTATTAATAATACTCTCCCTGAAAACCGTCACTACCTGTTAATGATACACATCCCAGCGCCTTAAAAATTCCTCCTCCTCTTAATAATATACATCCATGAACTTTAAAACCCCCTACTACCCTATAATGCTACCCTTTTCAAAACCCTAAAACCATTTGTTAACTCTACTCTTCCTTGAAATCTGCAAACCCCTTAACACTATACTTCACTTAACCATAAAACCCCTTCATGTAACCCTTCCTGAATCCTAAAACACCTTACTGCCCCTTAATGACACCGTCCTTGAACCTTTAAACCACTTACTACCTGTTAGGCCAGGGGTACTCGCAAACATTTGCCCAGGGTCCGCAATTACGGTCTGTGATGTGACCCAGGGCGGCTGTGATGCCAGCAGGGTGTTGATAACGTGGTCTGGGTGGGTCAGGGAATGTGTAAAGAGCTCTAAACAAATGTAAAATGAATGGGCAAGTATCTATTTGCAGTTAAATGAAAGCTTGCTCGTTTATTTAAAATTTGTTTCTGAATATTAGTGCTCAGGAACAAAACAGCTGCTTGTGCTGCTGTTCACCAGGGGGGCTGCAAGTGAAGATCAAGCAGGCCAAAAGCAGCCCCCAGGCCGTAGTTTGAGTATCACTGTCTTAAGCTAACCATCGATGAACCCTATAAAAATGTATTACTCCATAATTTTACTAATTCCTGAACTCTAGCACATTCATAACCATCCCTTGATGCAACTCTTTCCTGAACCCTAAAAAACTATTGGTACCATTTCATTTTACCTCTACTTGAAGGCTTCAAACCTCCTAAAGCTACCCTTAACTGAACTCTAAAAAAGCTACCATTCCACAAACTTTAAAAAACTTTTGTTGCCTCCTAACGCTACCCTTTCCTGAACCCTAAAATACCTTAGCATTTATTTATGCTAGCCTTCCCTCAGCTGGAAAACTTACTACCCCATAAAGTATCCCATCCCTTGGATGGAATGCTTTTAGGGGTAGTTGGACGAGCACCACATTGTGCTGCTGGAAGGAGAGAGAGGGACGCGTTCCTTCCCAGCATTGGTGGCCATCTTGGAGTGTGTTCTTCCTATATATTACACTCAAGGCCTGCTTTTTTACTCCATTTCCGCATTGTTGATGGTGAATATTCCCTATATGGCCTTGTATGAAACAACCTGCCTGAACGGACTACCCGCTCAGGTTTTTTGTATGAATCAGCCTGCCTGAACTGCCTTCCCTCTGAGGGTTTATTTACACAGATTGCCTCATTGGAGTTTGTTCTTCTGCATTTGTCCCACACATGTGACTGCTTAGTTTGCCCTATCACTGCATAGTTGGAGTCGTCTCAGAGTGGCGGTCCAGTGATGTTTCTGGAACGGATGACGCAAAATGGCGGATCACGAATGGAGCCACCATTTTATTGTTTCTTGTCCTCTCCCTCGGTCCGTCCGACTTCATCCTGCCGAATCTCAGACATTGTTCCTCAGCTGGACAGCCTTATCTCTTTCTCCCCCCCCCCCCCTAGACCCCCGTCTCTCCTGTCACCTATCCCCTCTCCCTCCCCTCCCTCTCTCTACCCCTTTGGATGTCTTTTTTCTCCATTCACTCTATTGAAAAGTAATATACAATCATTTTTAGCGTAATCGTTGTGAAAATGGAACCCTGAGTGAATTTTCTATTTTGCATAGTTAAAACTCTAACCACTAGTATATGTAGTAGTTCTTTGCACTTAATATCACTAGTTTGTGATTCTGAGCTTTCCCATTTGCATCTCTCTCCTGAGTGACTCTCCAATGTTAACATTTCCTTTCTGTTACCTGTATCTCTTCCTTGTGGTACTCTTCAATTCACTGACTCCCTCCCCTTGTCCTCCCTGATCCTTGCCTTTCGTGGATCCTGTCTTTTTCTGGATCGCTCATTTATCCTGGTATTCCAATTCCAATTCCAATTCCAAAAATTCTTTATTTCGGCCATATAGACCATAAAAGATGCAATGCAAACATTACAGACATTAAAATACATAATTTTAAAATACATTTAAATAGAGTCCGCTCTCCCAGCGAGGAGTGATTTAAAATTGCATTAGAAAGTTCAGGGGGCTTCAGAGGATTTTTTCTTTCTGATCAACCATATGGCCATAAGAAATGTGGAAACAGCGAACACAATGTGGCCCAGGGTGCTGGTTTTCAAAATCCTATATGCCTGAGCATACTCTCTGAACCCCAGGTTCTTACATAGCGGCGCTATCCAGTATTTTCTGGGCCTTTGGTATGCAGGGCACACAAACAAGATGTGGGGGTCATCTTCCACATGGTTGTTGCAGCAGGGACATGTTTTATCGCCCCCATTTGTCCACTTGCAGGTGTATGAGTTAATGGGGAGTGTGCCAAGCCTCCATTGAACAAACAGTTTCCTCGCCAGGATGGGAAAGATAAAATCCATAAAAGGTTCAAAAGCATAAGAATTTTTGAATTCTAAAAATCGCAAGGTTAGGGTGCCGCTATTTTAAGCGTCCATCAGGTGAGCAAGGGACCTGGCTTTGTAGATTTGTGCCAGGGCTTTGCGCGGGATTGTTTGACAGCCTCGCGCGGGGTCCTCCCACAGGTCGCGGAGATTGATGGCAGACAGTTCATTTTCCACAAAGGTGAGCCAGGGGATTTTGCCACTGCAGTTTAAACTCATGACATGGGTAAGATCCTCCCTATAATGATGAAGTTCGTCCGTAGACCAGAGCCTGTGCCAGAACTTCACTGGCTTTGACACAAGCTCCTATGCAATAGGGGGGAGACCCATGTCCATTCTCAGAGGCTGAAGTGGCGTGGCACGTGGAAGGGCTAGAAGGCGCCTTAGAAAACTATTTTCAACTGTTGATAAGTCCTTCACCGCTTTGTACCCCCATAGCTCACTGCCATACATGGCCGCAGCCTTGGCCTGGGTCTTGTAAGTTTCAAGGGCCGGGCTTATGGGCTTGAAGGAAGAGGTATTAGCCACTTTCAGGATTGCACCCGACAGTTGGGATAATTTGGCCCTAGATCGTACTATCTGGCGGTCCCATGATAAATTTTCCTGAAGTGTTACCCCCAGATATATAAAGGTGGACACCCTCTCAAGGCTGGCGGTCCCCAGGGTGGGATTGGGCCTAGTTTTGGTTGGTGGGTTGAAGATCATGAACTTGGTCTTTTCTGTGTTCACCTCCAACCCATGCTGATGACAAAAAAGACCAAATCCATCCAGGATCCTCTGGATCCCCATGGGGGATTTTGAAAGGAGGAGGGTGTCATCGGCAAACATGATTGCCGGTACCTTCCTACCTGCCAAACAGGGGGCGTCGTTGTCCTTGACGTTTTCCAGGTGTGAGATGACGTTATTGATGAATAAGCAAAACAGGGTCGGTGCCAAGACACAACCCTGCCTCACACCTCGACGGACAGGAAACCTGGATGAAAGTTTGCCATCTCTCCCACACCTGACTTGTGCATAGTTGTTCTCATGCAGCCTGGCTAAGATGTTAAGTAGCTGGGGGGGAATTCCTAACTTTTCCAGCACCTCCCACAGTTTCCTGCGCGGGACTAGGTCAAAGGCTGACCTCAGATCCACGAAGACCATGTACAATCTCCCCCCCTCGATCCTCACCGTCTTCCAGTAGAGGAGAACGAGGCGGAAGATCTGGTCCATGGTCGACGTGTTTTTCCTGAAGCCAGCCTGCAGGGGACTCATGATGTCATTTTCCTCCACCCAGTCTAATAGATGGTTCAGAATGAGGCGCGCAAAAAGCTTTTGGGGAACATCTATCAGGCTAATAGGCCTATAGTTTGCCGGACTCAAAGGGGACCCTTTCTTGTAAATCGGAACTATTTCAGCCCCTAGCCAAGAGGTAGGGACCACCATACCTCCCAATATAGCATTAAAGAGAACAAGAAAGTACGGGCCCCAGATGTCAGGGTGGTATCTGAACAGATCACCGGGTAGCTTATCCAACCCCGGTGCCTTCCCCAGCGCTAGGCGCTCCAGTGCTAACTTCACCTCCCCCAAGGAAAATTCCAGAGCCACATCTGAAGGGCAGGGGGACTCCACCACCATCCCTTCAGGCCAGAGGGTGGTTTCTTGATATAGTGTCCCAAAGTGAGCCTCCCAAATAGAGGGGGCAATATTGGGTTCTACTGCGGATAACAGATCCCCTGTCCCATTATTTACCAGAGCCCAAAATTTTCTAGAGTCTTTGGATTTGAGGGCTTCAGTCAGTTCATGCCAGTGGTTCCAATCCCACTCTGCCCTTGCGTTGGCCAGAGCTAACTTGTACACCCTCCTAAGGGCTGCTACCTTCACCTTATCGCTACCCTCTTTAATTGCGGAAAGTAGCTCAGACTTAGTTTTCCTACAGGTGGAGGTATACCAAGTCGGAGCGCGAGTCTTTTTCCTACTGGTGGGCAGCGCCGGATTGAAGACATTTGCAAGGTCCCTCACTAAGGCCTGGTGAATGCCAAATAGTCTCTCATTGTAGTCAGAGGGTCTTGGTTGCTTGATGAGAGCATCCACCTCCTGGAACCTGGGGAGTGCTATGCCATAGAGGTTATGTATAGCTTCTTCTTTGTCAACTAGCTTCCCCCATTTCACCCGGCGCCTACTTGTAGTGAGTAGTATGTCTCCCTGGTCGACTCCAGAATCGGTAGTTGGCAGCCCTACAGCAGGGGCAGGGTGCTGGATCTCCAACAGAAGGGAATTGTGGTCACTGTCTGTCCTCGGGATCACTCTAAAGTCTTGAACTTTGGGCCACAGAGAAATATCTATAAATATATAGTCCAACCTTGACTCATAGCCCTTTTTGTTAAAAGTGCACACCCAGGGAGTGTCAGAAGGGGTACGTCCGTTACACGCCCTCAGTGCAAAGTTCAGAGTGAGAGAGGTAAGTTGTACTGCCAACGGAGACCAAGCTTTGGGGTGGGGTGAGGTGGAAGGTGGAACTCCCCAGTGGTCATCCTCGGCAGTGAAGGCACCCTCCATTAGACCTTCCAGGGGTTCAAAATGGCAGTTGAAATCTCCTCCCATCACTATTTTCAGGTCACCTGGCAGTTGCCCTAGAAAAGATGAAAGATCAACTAGGGTTGGGGATTCCTTGCCCACCACGACTGGTCGTGAGTAGACGTTAACAATAGCCCATGTACTTTTACCAGGCCATCTGAGGAGCACACATTGAATGTCCTGTGAGAGTGTGTCCATCCTTTCCACCTGACACCCAATGTGGCTCGCCACCCAGATTGCTAAACCGCCCGAGGGTCTCCCCCTCCCATTCGACTTTGCCGGGATTTCAAAAATGTCATAGCCCCTCCTAAGCAGTGGTGCCCTAGCCCATGTCTCCTGGAAGAGGAGGATGTCACTTTTACTAACCAGAGTTTCCCACTCCGGGGTGCCCACCTTACTTGAGATGCCAGCTACATTCCAGGAAAGGATAGTCAGGCCTGGACCTTGTGATTGTGGACCTGCTTCACTTAGTGCAGGCGGAATGTCATGTGCAGAATTACCCAGGTCACCCAAACCAGTAATAATGGGCGACGGGGTGGGTAATTCAGCAAGCTCCACCAATTGCATTGTAGGAGCCGTTGGTGTGCTTGGTGGATCCTCATCTAAAACTTGGATGCTTCCCAGGGCGGTCCCCCCCTCATTTACAGGGGCCAGGGACCTTTTTTCAATTACGGGAACAGATGTGCCTTCCCCCCTGAGTGTAGACCCATAGGCAGAAATTACTAGGTGTTGTGGTGAGTCTCCCCTTTTTGGTCAATCTACTTGGTCCAAGCAGGAGAATCTATTCTGATGGACAAAATTGCCATGGGCGGGCAGTGTGTTATACTTGGGTCTGTACCGTGAACCATCTACGGCGAAGCCCACTCTGGTCCAACTCTGTTCCCTCCCCACTACTAGATTGGAAACATTTGGGTAGACGTAAGAGAGGGACACTAATTCTATGTTGGACTTATCAGGCCTTACCAGCCAGTTACAAATGTAAGGGGCAACCAGTGGGCTTTTAAAACTAATTATGATACAGTCCCCTACCCTGTTTTTGGGGGTGACTCCGATCCATGGGATCCTTCTAACCATCAACACATCGCCTTTGATATTGGAAGGGAGGGGCCTGTTAATGCTAAGCCAGCTAATTACCTTATTATGGAGTGAGTCCTGTGGCTCTCTGGTGTCGCCAGTGAGCTCAGGAACTCCCACCATAATCGCTGTGTAGGGCACAGCCTCAGGGGGCAGATTGACCGCCCTGCGCCTAGTGTTGGGGCTAATGGGGCGACCAATATGTTCATTGTTAACTCCCCCCCACTCATTGGAAGGGGTAGTGTCGGTTGCTTAGATCTTCTAGGTGCAGGGACAGGGGGCCTAGACGTTTGTGAAGAGGGCAGTGGGGGAGCATGACTGCCTGTAACACTGTGTTGTGCCCCAGCCGGGGCCTGTATGCTTGTTCCAGCAGTGGATGGTCTATTCCCTACAGATTCCCGGGGGGCCGTCTGTGCACTTGGACCCAACCCCCTGCTAGGACTATTTCTGTTATGTGCGTTTTCTATAGCCTTAAGTCTAGCAGCTATGGAGTCCAGTTTTGCGGACAGGGGCTCCAACAGGCTCCTAAGAATGTCCCTAAATGAGCCAATTAGAGCCTCAGCCGTATTAGGAGGATTTCCACCAAATATGAACGGCCCAGAACACCCAGGTACCACTGTGGCTAATGGCGAGTCTGGTTGATCAGACCCAATTCCCGGGGAAGTAACCACAGGAGAAGCCGAAATGTCTGAGCTAACATCTAATGTTGGGTTGGTTTTATCCACTTTGGCCCTTTTTGCCCCTCTAAGCTTCCTTGACCTTTTCCTTTTCGGAGGATGGTCCACTCTACTGCCTACGGGATCTGTTGGCGCTGCAACTTGCCATTCATCCTGCGCCTTAGACATTTCCGCACAGTTCATATACGGAGTGGTCTCCACCACCCCCGAGGGGCGCAAAGGCTCGCTATCCCTCAGTAGATTAGACGGGGTCCTAAGTTGTTGGAGGACTGACTCGATTGTCTGATCAATACTATCCATGAGAGATAGATGGGTGGCGTCAAGGGGTATTGGAGTGCTAACATCGATGGAAGAAGAGTCCGAGGGGTCCACTGACACTGACGCGTTTTCTAAGTTCACCTCAAGGAGAGTGTCTGATACTATGTGACCTTTGCAAGCCGCAGCACTGGCCTTCGGAAAGAATTTTTCCAGTGTGCTAGAGCACTGTTGGGCAGCCTTACTCCTGGATACTCTAGTAGCCATGGCAAGAGGAACAGTCAGAACCGCCGGCTGATGGAGTAAGGAGAAGAGCCTTGCGACAGGGGCAACGTTAGAGGGGGGGCCCGGTCCGGTCTCTGCCGGCCTCTAACGGCCTAAAACGGCCCGCTCTTTGCCCGGTCTTCGCCCCGCGCGCGTCCCGCGTTGCGGGAGGCGTGCACTGATTTTATGCTCCCAAGGGATGGTCGTTAGCCGAGGGGGCGGGGCGGGAAGAGGACCAGGATGCGGCCTGTCAGGTGTTGCTTGGCCCCCTGGTCCTCGCAGTCCCGCGTCTCACCCGGTGGTTCCTTTGGCGGCACTGGTCCCCGTCTGGCAGCAGAAATCCCAGCTCTCGCTCCGAGGTAGGGAAAGGGCGAACAGCAGACAATCACGTCCCAAGCCTCAAGCGGCACCCACAGGACCGGGTCCGCGAAGCACTTTCAATGCCGAGGGGGCGGGGCGGGAAGAGGACCAGGTGCGGCCTGTCAGGTGTTGCTTGGCCCCCTGGTCCTCGCAGTCCCGCGTCTCACCCGGTGGTTCCTTTGGCGGCACTGGTCCCGTCTGGCAGCAGAAATCCCAGCTCTCGCCCCGAGGTAGGGAAAGGGCGAACAGCAGACAATCACGTCCCAAGCCTCAAGCGGCACCCGCAGGACCGGGTCCGCGAAGCACTTTCAATGCCGAGGGGGCGGGGCGGGAAGAGGACCAGGTGCGGCCTGTCAGGTGTTGCTTGGCCCCCTGGTCCTCGCAGTCCCGCGTCTCACCCGGTGGTTCCTTTGGCGGCACTGGTCCCCGTCTGGCAGCAGAAATCCCAGCTCTCGCTCCGAGGTAGGGAAAGGGCGAACAGCAGACAATCACGTCCCAAGCCTCAAGCGGCACCCGCAGGACCGGGTCCGCGAAGCACTTTCAATGCCGAGGGGGCGGGGCGGGAAGAGGACCAGGTGCGGCCTGTCAGGTGTTGCTTGGCCCCCTGGTCCTCGCAGTCCTGCGTCTCACCCGGTGGTTCCTTTGGCGGCACTGGTCCCCGTCTGGCAGCAGAAATCCCAGCTCTCGCTCCGAGGTAGGGAAAGGGCGAACAGCAGACAATCACGTCCCAAGCCTCAAGCGGCACCCGCAGGACCGGGTCCGCGAAGCACTTTCAATGCCGAGGGGGCGGGGCGGGAAGAGGACCAGGTGTGGCCTGTCAGGTGTTGCTTGGCCCCCTGGTCCTCGCAGTCCCACGTCTCACCCGGTGGTTCCTTTGGCGACACTGGTCCCCGTCTGGCAGCAGAAATCCCAGCTCTCGCTCCGAGGTAGGGAAAGGGCGAACAGCAGACAATCACGTCCCAAGCCTCAAGCGGCACCCGCAGGACCGGGTCCGCGAAGCACTTTCAATGCCGAGGGGGCGGGGCGGGAAGAGGACCAGGTGCGGCCTGTCAGGTGTTGCTTGGCCCCCTGGTCCTCGCAGTCCCGCGTCTCACCCGGTGGTTCCTTTGGCGGCACTGGTCCCCGTCTGGCAGCAGAAATCCCAACTCTCGCTCCGAGGTAGGGAAAGGGCGAACAGCAGTCAATCACGTCCCAAGCCTCAAGCGGCACCTGGTATTGAATGTGTTTTCTTTCTGTAATTAATGCAACTTTCGTTTGCCGTTTGTTCCCCCTCTGTTGACCTGCCAGTTCCGACCCGCCTCCTAGCCCACTGTCTCTTGTTGCCCTTTGACTTAGCACTCCTTCTCCCCTTGTTGGGGAAAGATCCAATAATCTTACTCTGGAGTCTCAGTGTTCCCTCTGAGAGAGTCCACAGCATTAAGGGAGCCACTCACAGTTGAGGCATGGTATGGCGCCCCTTACCAAAGCACTCCCTCTCTCCTTGTTGGGGAAGGATCCAGTAGGTAGACCTTGGAGTCTCAGAGACCCCTCTGAGAGAGTCAACTGTGAAAAGGGAGCCTCATGCAGTGGAGATGTGGGAATGATACCACTTCCCCTGGGATCACAGCTTCCCCGATCTTGGATGAGGTTTTTACCCATTTACCTGTTTGTGTCCCCTTCACCCTCCCCCTTTCATGCTCTCTCACTCTCCCCTACCGCTTGACCTCTTTCATTCTTTGTCTAATTCCCCTGCTCCTATCCCCTCCCCGCTTAATCTCTCCCCTGGCCTGCTTGCCGCCTAGCCCCCTGTCCCTTGTGCCCTTTAACTAAGCACTTCTTCTCCCCTTGTTGGGGAAATACCAAAATACTTATACTCTGGAGTCTCAATGATCCCTCTGAGAGAGTCCACAGCACCAAGGGAGCCACTCACAGTTAAGGTTTGGTATGGTGCCCCTTGCCGAAGCACTCCCTCTCCCCTTTTTGGGGAAGGATCCAGTAGGTAGGCCTTGGAGTCTCAGAGACCCCTCTGAGAGAGTCCACTGCGTAAAGGGAGCCTCTCGCAGCGGAGTTGGGGGAATGACACCACTTCCCCTGGGATCACAGCTTACTGGACTTTGGACGCAGCTATTACTCATCTACCGGCATGCGCCCCCGTCACCCTACCCCTCTTTGTTCATGCTGTGTCTCTCACCCTCCCCCTCCTCTTTCGCTCCTTCGTTCGCTGTTTACTTCCCCTGAATCTCTCCACTTGCCTGCTCTTTCCCGTACGCATATTGTCCTTATTGCTTGTCTCGACCTAACATGTAACTATGTAGCTATGCTCTAATAACTGTGTAACCTTTGTAACAATGTAACCTGCACCTATGGTCTTATACGCATGTAAAGCATTCTGATACCTTCAGGTCTAGCCAGCGCTATATAAAACCTTTCAAATAAAAATAAATAAATAACTAAAATAAATCCCTGAACCCTAAAAACCTCATATTACTGCTTAATGCTACATATCACTGAAGCCTGAAAACCAATTGCTACCCATTAAATCTACAATTACTTAACCCTACAAACTGATACTACCCTTAAAAGTTACCCATTCCTGAACCACGAACCCCTCCCTGAACCATGCAAATACCTTACTATCCCTTAAAGCTGCACATCAGTGAACACTAAAAACCCAATGTGCTTTAAAGCTTCTCTTCCCTGCACCCTAAAGGCACCTAATTACATATTTAAGCTACCCTCTCATGAACCCTATAAACACCTTCAAACTAGGTCTGGATGGTAAAATGTGCTCGGCAGGCAGAGTACATGGAGTTTTCGCTACTCTGCGCTCTGTTTGGAGCACGGAGTTCGACAAACACGCTGCCAGCATTGCGCAGCTGACTTTACCGGCACGGCTCCCACCCAATATGGCCAAAGAAGGGCAGAAAACAGAGTGTGGGTATCGTTTGTGGTTTAACCACACATCCTCCTCTATTAGACATGCATGTGAGCCTGCTTAGATACTTATTATACATTATACAGTGTACACATATGGTACGCACAGCTTGCTACTAAGCAAAAGTAATGTGCCTGTCATTAATAACAAGGGAGAAGGGAGCAGCATGATTCCAACTGTGGCCCCCCTCTGCTCTAATGAATATTTTCCACCCCTTCACCTACTGCTTGAAGCCCCTGTGCCGAGTTACATCACCCAGTACCCAGTGATCACCTGAGTATACCACAGTGAGTCCTGCTGTGCCTACCTGTTGCTCTGGCATGCCAGCATGTGTGTAAATGTCAAGCACTCTGTGTTTTACGGCCAGATTCAGATTAATTCACTTAATTTTTCAACAGAGCATAGATCTTAGCTTGCTTTAATTACCATATTACTTTCGTTTCTATCTATTGTCACATTCTTTTTAAATATTGTTATTCCAAAATGTTATGACTTTACAACCTCAGGCTCATCAGTCTCCTAAATGCAATGCTTTAAGGAAGTCTTCTTTGCAGACACTATATATTTGCTTATGAATCTGTCATCTTTTTAGGGGGGGATGCTTTGTGACGCAGCAACTGTGCCCATGGACTGCTGCAGAAAAGGATTATTTTTTCGTTAAGGGGGAAGTCAGGAAACACACTAGCCGATCTGTGGAGCGAACTGGGCTGAGCAATCATCCTAGTCTTTTATTCGATGTGGTGCACAGGTGCACTTTTACTATGACGGGGACATAGGTGTGGGGAACACTACACACTGCTGAGTGGATTAATGAGCTGTAATGAGGGGTACATTTTGAAACATCTCAGTGCCTTTATTTTATAAGGCTAACAGTGGTGTCATGGTCAGAGCTGAAGCATGAATCGTATCGCCCCACCTGTAAACCCCCAGGCACACCCCGTGTCACCTGAGGGCAGCCTGTCCTCCCTGCTACTCTATTTCCTGGTGGTTCTCTTCTGTGGCACAGGAGACCCAAGTGGCAGTAATCTAGGGTCCAATGAGAAAGAGGTGACCCCGCTGCTTTGGAAGGTGGTGGACTGGGTCAATAGAAAGATAGGTGCCTGCTGCTTTCATTGTGTGCCTCAAATATAGAGAAGCCCACAAGAAAAGCATGCCATTGGTCAAAGTTACTGGGGAGAGAGTTGCGGATCAACTGTATGTCGGGAATTTGCACTTCACTTTGGCATTTCTGGACTGGTGCCCCTCAGCTCACTTTCAGAAGGTAAACACCCTGGTGCATTAAAGACTGACACATGTAATAAAGCAAAGCTCCGAACCCTGCCTGCTTGCGGAACTCCGCAGAATCCCACAGAGTTTTTCGTGAACTCCGTGGAATTTGTCAGAGTGAAATTCAGTGATCTCCACCCAGGCCTACTGACTACTCCTTAGAGCTCACTCACAGACCATGACTGCTGCAAAGTGGGGGAGTCTAAGGGAGTCTAAGGGTTTACTAAAATACTGATTCCCCCCAGTAAGTCCTTATTTCTAAGGTAACCCTCAGGGTCCAACTTGTAACCCCTGTTATTTCTATTTCCACTTTCCCCACCACAATTATTAATGCTTCTGGTATCAGAAATTGTCAGGAGGAGTTACTAGATTGTATCAGGTATATTTTTACAAGGTAATAATTGATATTAAGCATAATCGAAAATATTACCTCATTAAATGTTAGAAGAACATTTTTAGCACATCAATTGAATTATTTTCCGGACTCTGACGAATACAATATGCAGTTTATGTACAGGAGAGCTGTGCTGTATTGCCATTTGAGAGAAATGATCACTGCTCCACTAATCGAGTCATTTGAAGAACATTTGAATGTTTTGCTGTGATACCACAATTCAGTAGTAGCTTTACTACATTTAGAGATACATGTGCAAGCATTGTTTATGTCTCTTTTCCTTCAGTTGTTGGTGTAAAATTAGCACCAGATGTTTGCCTGGGCTCTGGTATGAACAGGCACAGAAGGCAGAACTTTTCTTAAACATAATGAAAAAAGAGTATTATATGTACTGAAAACCACAATGGATACATTTCATCAGATTATGTATAGCTTCCCAAATAATCTAAATGACCACAAAAAGAAGAATATCCAGTAATAACTAAATATATCAAATATTGCTGCTGTGGTATGGCTAGTACCTCTTCAGTAAAACAGTGCGTTTGCCAGACAACATAAATGTCAGGATTTTGTCAGACTAATTCCAAGCACACCCTCGGATATGTTGGCCTGTCTCTCTGCTAGCCCAAAGTGCACCATCTGCACTCCTAAACTTTCAGGGCAACAAATGTGTGTGCAACCTTAGAACATGACAACCCTTATCCTCCAAACACATCATGGCAACAGATCTAGAACCCTTTCGTTTGGTCTCTCATGTATATCTAGAGAAATACACAACAAATACTCAGCATGGCATTTCAACATTTATTGAGGCTTTGTGATTCTTGTATAAAATATGTGTGCTGCGATAATCAATAGAATGAAATGGATAAGAGTAATTAGTGTTACAAGAATAGTGAAAAAGATTAACATTTCCACCATTGTGCTAAAACAGTGAATATATGCGGGCATGTATGGATTGTATATAGTGTATCCCCACCTAGCGTTCCCTAACCTGGTCTTGCCTAGGATGGGTGATCTACCAAATCCCAGCCTAGGTGGTCTAACTCCCCATTACCTGTGGGTAAGTGTCATCAGGCTGCCCGTCTTGGTGTAGAGCTGGACTTCCCATGTGTTGGTACGCAGGAATCAGCTGAGCTGGAATTCAGACCTGCAGTGACCTCACAGTGTCAGCTGAGTGCTCCTCTTCCTAAACAAGGAAGTGGTTCTGTATATTAACAATAGCTCCCATTTGGTCATGTCGCAACCCCTGTCGGGCCACAATTCTAGTCGGATAGCATCGTCACCTACCGGACTATTACATAAATAACATTTTTGCAGTGAGCTTTATCGTTTGTACTGAATGTTCAAGGTGTTATGATAGTGTGCCTGCGAAGTGGAAATGTATGAACTGCAGATTCAAAGGATGTTATCCTGAATGGTCACACACGCAAATGTATGTCAAAAGTAACCATGTGTAGAAAGGGAAGGCAACTTAGGAAGCGTGAGCATGTAAATGGCAGGATTTGTAACCAACCCTATTCTGACCAAGTGACAGCTCATGTCTAGGCTAACATTTTCTTAATAAGGGACTCCCCTCAATTGGCTGGCTGCAAAATGGACAGCATGTTGTGGCAGCCATTTCAGGGCTCAGGGTCATGGACCCCATTGAAATACTTTGTAGTGAATAGCAAGTTTTGAGGGTCACAAAAAGGAGCACCAATAAAGGTTGAAAACAGATTTTTGTCACAATAAAAATCATTTGTTGTGATAGCGCAGCTGTCTGGGTGACATATTTTTATCAATAATATAAAATAAGCATAGACATGGTTTGGGGTTTATTTAATCACTTCCTCAAACGTAACCAACAGTCATTGATGGTTTTCAGAAAACATCCAGATTTGAAAATTCCTGGTAACATATCTTGTCATTTCTGAAGCTACGGGTAAAAAAACAAAATCAAAAGAGGTTGGTCATTTATGGAGCCATTGTTTTCTTATAATCAATACAACAGTTAACCATAATGATTCCATCTATGGTAGAAGCCTAAAAGTGAAACAGTTTTTTTCCCAAAAATCCTGACCTAACCACTAGATAACAGAATAATACACAGCACATGAATCTAAAATAATTTCAAGCAGTAAAGCTAGTGCTAGAAGCAAATAATCTCCCTTCTAGCATCTTGCAACCCCTCTCTACAACAGGGTCACATCAGGCATCCTCCCTTCGATTCTGTAGTGTTTTTGTCTCTTATTTTATATTTTGCATAGAGAGTCTTTAGCAGTTGTGCGGCAAGAATATAACTTCAACCAGAGTTTCTTAACCTTCTGACTTCTGCAGACCCCCACTGAATCGTTATTGGAATCCGGGGATCCTCAAAGAGTAAATTTTTTCATATTAGCACCTTAAAACAATACACAAAAATATAGAAATGAGAGTTCACCAATTAACTTCTCAAATATCGCAGTATTTTTTTAAATTCATAGTCAAATATGGAAAAAGTTTCCAAATGTCCAGTTTTGCATATTAATTTCATACTTTCTTAATTTGTTAGTACTTTATTGATTTTCAATTAATTAATTTTAATATTATTTAATTTTTTTTTTAAAGTCGCAGACCTCCTGAGAAGGCCTTATGGACCCCCACAGGTCCTCGGACCACAGGTTAAGAACCCCTGCCTTTACACTATGTACTGTGCCTCCAACATGAAGAATTTAGATTTTTCACAGCCTGGTGGGCAGTACATTTGGATTTTATTAAAGACACAGAGATTATGCAAATATCCTTTTTTGCCAGCTCACAGCAGCAACAAATGAAGAATGTAGAAATTCAATGAACATTCCAAGACACTTTAAAGTCCTCCCAAATGCAGCCATCTTTCTTCTTACGCTGCTGCAAACAAGATAACTTCAACAATTTTTTTAAAAACTTCTGTCGATAACAGTTTTCCAGTAGTAATTCCATGCAGAGGTAACTTCTTATTTTGAAAGAGAAACAAATTATCTTTAATGCCACTAGGGTGGTTTACAATCTAATGTCGAGGGATAGTCTTAGCCTCTGTGTCTGTAATAAAATCCGGGTCTTCTGCCCACCTAGCTGTGAAAATTCTACATTTTATGGCATGACATGGAGGCTAACATTATGCAAGTTCAAATTATATCTAGTACATTATCAATCACGTTTGTGATTGATCTAAAATACCAGTTTTTAAGCATACTTTCATTTGACCAGTCTGCTGCCCTAAGGATATCTTGTAGACCTCCTCTTAAGATAAAGACTTTGTTGGTAACTGCTGCACCCCTAAGGGAATGTGCCCCAAAAACAGATGCATCCACACCACTCTCAATAAGTATTTCTTTCACCCATCTTGCTAGAGTAGGCGAAGAAACGGGTTTGCGAGGCCTTTTGTGTGAAATCAACAGTTGCAAAGCATTTCCTCTCATACTTTCTGTTCTCTTCTCATATAGAAACAGGTTTGCAAGGCCTTTTGTGTGAAATCAACAGTTGCACAGCATTTCCTCTCATACTCTCAGTTCTCTTCTCTTCTTTCAAGCACTTTACCATGCACCGTCTCTCATTCTGAGGAAAGTAAGGGTAGAAGATCGAGGATAACATTGGTTTGGTTAATCTTTTAAGATAAAAGCAGACTCCTTCGGGTTGATAAGCTCTGCTAGTGACATCTAAGGCCTTCACGTCTGAGGTCTGCCTAAAAGGACACCAGGCAGAGTTATACTGTAAGTTTGTAGGAGATGTGTTTTAGCGATAAATTCTAGTTTTTGCCCCAACTAGCTAGGACCCGTAGGACGTCCCAAAGGTCCCATAAGGTGATGTATTTTGCAGTTGGGGTACTTAGCACCTATCGGCAGCGGCCATCTTGGGTGGGACACCTCTCACTCGGCACTCTAGTCGTCAGTACATAAGGATACGGGCATGACTCCGCGCAGCGGACGCATTCAGCGGACGCGCTGCAATTGCGCATGAGTCGAGCCAGAGTCCAGCCCGTTTGCGCCCGTCAGCGCTGAGGATGCGCCAGGGGCCAGGGAGGCTGTCTCTATACACACCCAAGTTTCAGGTGGACCCTTTTATACCCTATGCGCCTTAAAAGCCCTCAAACCTCCTTGGCAGTCTTGTCATTACACTTTTGCTCCGGAGTCGCTCATGAATGTCCCAGACTGCGGATGTAACGAGAGAGGTCATTATCATAACATCCCGAAAACCGCCCATAATCGGGTTGCCCCTAAGAGGCCAGCTCCCCCCCTCACTTCTAACTACTCTGGCTTACTCAATAATACCCGGTCGCTAGTTAAAAATAATGTCACCTTTAGGGAATTTATTTTAGAGAAAAACCCTTCCTGGGTCTTTATCACTGAAACTTGGGCCACGGATTCCTCTGAGCCCGACTTAATAAATGAGATTCCTGAAGGCTACGCCCTGGCTAGAATGGGCAGAGTTGGTCGTAGGGGAGGGGGGCTGGGGATTCTGTACCACAGCTCGATAAGATGTCGAATCGATCACCTGTCTTCTCCGCTCGACCCCTTCCAGGCCTTGTATTTTGCCTTAAACCCCTCCCCCTCTGTGTCCTTCACTGCGATCCTGATCTATAGTCCACCGGGCCCCAGGTCCACTTTCAGTCTCGGACTTCTTAAGACCCTGGAACCCTACATTGACAGACCCAATTTAACCATCCTCGGGGACTTCAATTTTCATTTGGAGAATTCAAACTCCTCGGACACAGTCCCTTTGTTGGACTCCCTTGCCTCCTGTGGACTGTCTCAGTTAGTGGAGCAAGACCACTGACTCATTGTCAGTGAAATTGCTCTCCCACCCTCGCAGCTCCACCATTAAGTGAGGTGCCCCTGCCCCTGAACTCTTGAGTGTTAGTGATCGAGGCCCTTCTCCACCCGCAGGTTTCCCTGCGCCTCATCCCTGGTGGTCCAGTGGGCCTCTGTCTCCTTTCTCTCACTCTGCTCCTTTCACTCGTTTTTCCACCCTTTCCATCTTTCACCCTTCTGCACCTTTCTGCATCTCTGCTCTTTTGTGCCTTATTTCTTCCCATTTTCCCTTTCTCTCCCTCTGCTCCTTCACTTGTTTTCACTCGTTTTTCTACCCTTTCTATCTTTCACCTTTCTGCACCTCTGCTCTTTTTTGCCTTATATCTGCCCATTTTCCCTTTCTCTCCCTCTGCTCCTTCACTCGTTTTCACTCGTTTTTCTACCCTTTCCATCTTTAACCTTTCTGCCCTTTTCTGCATCTCTGGTCTTTTGTGCCTTATTTCTGCTTATTTTCCCTTTTTTCTTTATTCCCTCTTTCCTCCCTTTACCTTTCCCCGCCGCTGCTGCCCCCGCGGCCCCTCCCCTCCCAGCGCGACCAGCCCAATCCAGCTCCTCTCCCCGCTCCTGCCTCCCAGCTGTCCAGCCCTCCCCGACCCCTACTTAATGGCGGCCACTGGTGCACCGAAGGCGCGTCAAAGGCAAGCACGTCTGCGCCCATCCGCGACCCGTCCGCGACCAGCACCAGGAACCCTGGACCTCCGCCCAGCCAACGCTACGGCCCAGCAGCACTCCACGCACTCAACCCAGGCTGCAACAACAACTGCAAGCTAGCATCACCAGCTGACACCCATGGACCCTTCAGCTGTCACCGCTGCCGGCACACCTGCAGCACCGCCAAGAACACGGATCCAGCACAACCCGCCCACAAGAACACAACCGAACCGAAGACCCTGCAATGCATCCTCCTCAAAGTCCGATCCCTCCACAAACATGCCACAGAAATCTGGGACCTCCTCGACAGCACCACCACGGACGTAGCATTCTTCACTGAAACCTGGACCAACGCCACCTCAGGACCGGACATCGCCATCGCTATCCCCCAAGGATACAAGATCTACAGGAAGGACCGCCCCACCCACCCAGGAGGAGGAATCGCCATCGTCCACAAATCCAGCCTCCGCCTGACCACACTCCCTGACGAGTGCACAGAACTGATGGAACACCTTCACTTCAAGATACTGGCCAGCCCCACTGCCGCCCTCCGAGGAACACTCATCTACCGACCCCCTGGACCCCGCGGACCCTTCGCCAACTCCATCACAGACATTATCTCCCCGCAGGCCATCGCATCCACCAACTACACCCTGCTGGGAGACCTCAACTTCCACCTCGACAATCAACTGGACTCCAACACCACATGCCTCCTGGACAGCCGCCACAACATTGGACTCTGCCAGATCGTGACCGAGCCCACGCACTCAGCAGGACACACCCTCGACCCCCTCTTCACTACAGGAAACTCCATCACCTTCAGCCACACCACCGAACTCCCATGGACCGACCATCGTTGCGTCCACTTCACCTTCAGAACACCCAACATCCACAGACACCAGCACCTGCTTCCACAAAGAAACTGGACCAAAATCATCGACGACCAGCTCATCATCTCACTCAACAACTCCACCCCAACCATCGTGGAAAACGACAACCCCAACACCGCAGCCCGAACCCTGCATAGATGGAACTCGGACAGCACCAACACCATAGCCTCCCTCAAGAAAAACAACAATACCCGTGCCAAGAAAGCCAGATGGTTTACCACCGAACTTCGAGAGTCCAGGCGCACATGCTGCCGCCTCGAAAAGGCCTGGAGAAACACCAAATCCACAGAAGCACACAACAACTTCAGAGCCGCCACCAACGCTCACCACCAACTCATCAGAGAAACAAGGAAAAAAGCGATTGAAGACAGAATCTCCACCCACGCACACAACAGCAAGGAACTCTTCAGCATCATCAAGGAGTTCGCCCAACCCACCAGCGAGTCTACTGACATCCCTCCCTCACAAGACCTCTGCGACAAACTCAGCACCTTTTTCCACCACAAAATCAAGAGCATCTACGACAACTTCGACGAAGACAACCAACACACTGAACCCTCACCAACCACCCCCGACACCCGGAAACCAGCGATTGATGACTGGACAGCCCTCACCACCAAAGACACACTGAAGACAATGAAGTCAATCCACTCAGGGGCCCCCACAGACCCCTGCCCCCACCACATCTTCAACAGACCCGCTGACACCATCGCACCCATGCTCTGCCACACCATCAACCGCTCCCTGGCAAACCGCCTCGTTCCCCGACGACTGGAAACACGCCGAGGTCAACCCCCTCCTGAAGAAACCCTCAGCAGACCCCACCGACCTCAAAAACTACAGACCCATCTCCCTGCTCCCTTTCCCAGCGAAAGTCATCGAGAAAGCCATCAACAGCCAACTCGCCACATTCATTGAAGAATACAACATCCTCAACTCCTCCCAATCTGGCTTCAGAAAAAAACCCAGAACGGAAACCGCCCTCCTCGCCCCAACAGACGACATCCGCACCCTACTGGACAAAGGAGAAACAGTCACCCTCATCCTCCTAGACCTATCAGCGGCGTTCGACACAGTCTCCCACCTCACCCTAATACGCAGACTCAACGACGCAGGAATCCAGGACAAGGCCCTCGACTTGATCTGCTCCTTCCTCTCTGACAGGACGCAACGGGTCAGACTCCCCCCTTTCCTCTCAGACCCCACACCTACCACCTGCGGAGTCCCCCAGGGCTCCTCCCTCAGCCCAACGCTCTTCAACGTCTACATGGCTCCACTTGCCCCCATCGTCAGAACCTACGGACTCAACATCGTGTCATACGCAGACGGCACCCAGCTCATCCTCTCCCTATCCAACGAGCCCAACACCGCCAGACGCAACTTTCGAGAAGGCATGGAAGCCGTCGCCAAATGGATGAAAAACAGCTGCCTACAACTAAACACCAACAAAACAGAAGTACTCATCATGGGCCCAAACCCCGATGCCTAGAGCGATACCTGGTGGCTCACCGCCCTCGGAAACCCGCCAACCCCCACAGACCACACACGCAACCTGGGAATCATCCTGGACTCCGAGCTCAAAATGGACCGCCAGATCAACTCTGTCTCATCTTCCTGCTTCCACACCCTCCACCTCCTTCGTAAGACCTTCAAATGGATCCCCCTCGAACACCGAAAGACAGTCACTCACGCCCTGGTCACCAGCAGACTCGACTACTGCAACGCACTCTACGCCGGAATAAACAAAAACTTCATCCGCAAGCTACAGAACATCCAGAACGCCGCCGCAAGACTGGTCCTCAACCTGCCAAAACACTGCCACATCTCCCAGCACCTGCGCACACTCCACTGGCTCCCTGTCGAGGCGAGAATCACCTTTAAGATGCTCACCCACGCACACAAGGCCCTCCACGGCACCGGACCAGCATACCTGAACAGCCGGCTCAAATTCCACGCACCCCAAAGGACCCTACGATCAGCCCAGCTCTCCTACGCCGAGGTCCCCCGCACCAGAAAGACCAGATCGGGAGGCCGCTCCTTCTCTTTCCTCGCGGCCAAAGCATGGAACGCCCATCCGCTCCACCTCAGACAGACAACATCGCTCCCCATCTTCGCAAGAAACCTCAAAACCTGGCTCTTCAACAGACCCCCTCCTTAATGGAATGGAACCTGCACCCCCCCCCCCCCCACACCTAGCGCCTTGAGACCCTTACGGGTGAGTAGTTGCGCTTTAACAAACTCCTGATTGATTGATTGATTGGGTAGCTCGACCCACGCAGCTGGGAACACTCTGGATGGGGTATTCACCAACGACCCCCGGCTACAGATTTGCTCTCCCCTCCCTCTGTCCTGGTCGGACCATTTGGCCGTTCCCCTCGATCTCGTACTTCCCCTCTCTCCTGTGCCCCAGTCGGATAACAACAAGTGGGAATCGAGGAGGAATTTCAGGGGGCGAAACAACAACACACTTACCCCCTTCATGTCCAATATCAAGTCTCTGTTAGGGAGGGGTGCAGATGCTGCGGCCCTTGACCTATCAAACACTTTGGCGGGTGCCGTTGAATCACTCGCACCGGCTAAGCAACACTACTCAGCCAGGAAACGGCCCTCTGCCCCTTGGTTCTTAGAATCCCTTAGGGTCCTCAGACAGGGGTGCAGGAAACAAGAAAGACTCTGGAGGCTACATCTGGATCCCATAGAGAAGGTCAAACACAAAAGCCTTCTTAAGGGCTATAAAGCCGCGGTTCTGGCAGAAAAGAAGGTGCATTTCGCCAAACTGACTGCTTCACTCAGCTCCCCCAGGGATCTGTTTAAAATAGTTGACACCTTGTCCCTCCTTCAGTCACCTTACCCCATAGTTGCCTCCCAAAAACTGTGTGATCAGATTTCCACCTATTTCCATACCAAGATCATGGATATCTACACAGACTTGGAGGCTCTCAACCTTAACCCTGGGAGCTCCGTCTCACTCGCTGCGCCCCCTCTGGAAAGTCAGATGCCCGAACCCCGTTGTCTGTTCACTCATTTTCCCCTCCTCACTCCTGATCATCTGAGTCCGCTCCTGGACAAACTTAAGTCCGGATCCCCGCTTGACCCCTGTCCTTTGAAAATTCTCAAAGAATGCAGGGAGGTAATACTACCCCCCTTGCTGAGGTTATGAATCTGGTAATCTCGGAAGGCGTCTATCCCCTATCTTGGAAATTGGCCATTGTCAAGCCCCTGCTGAAGAAGCCTACTCTGGACCCTGAGATCCTGAAAAACTTCCGCCCCATTTCTCTCCTCCCTGCCCCTGCTAAGATACTAGAGGCACACCTTAACCATCACTTGAGTGCCTTCCTGGATAGCTCCAGTGCCCTGGATCCCTCAAAGCACGGTTTCCGGAAGGCTCACAGCACTGAGTCGGCACTTACAGTGGTTGTCAACAGAATCCGCGCCAAGGTCGACAATGGCCAGACTGCCTTACTGGTGCTGTTAGACCTAACTGCGGCTTTCGACACCCTGTCCCCTTCCATCCTAGCTAGCCGCCTCAGTAAGCTGGGAGTTGCCGGTCCAGCACTTAGCCTCCTCACATCCTACCTTCACCAGCGGAAGCAAAGGGTGAAGCTGGGAGATTTTCTCTCGCCATTCAAGCCTGTGAAGTGTGGGGTCCCCCAGGGCTCCTCCCTGAGCCCCACACTTTTTAACATCTACGTGGCCCCACTTGCCAGGCTTGTAAGATCATTTGGGCTGGAAGTTCTTTCCTACGCCGACGACACTCAGATTGTGGTCTCAATATCACAATATGTGAACATAGCAGCCCTAAACTTTAAAAACTGAATGGAGGCAGTCGCAGGCTGGATGGTTCAGAACTTCCTCAAGCTGAATGGGGAGAAAACTGAGGTTCTCATTTTCTGAGGCAAACACGAGACCTGGTCGATGGACTGGTGGCCCTCTGCCCTTGACGCCCTCCACTTCGCCCGCAATCTGGGTGTTATCCTGGACATCACCGTTACCCTTGATAAACAGGTTAGCAGGACAGTTTCTACCTGCTGTGGTGCCCTAAGGATCTTAAGAAAAATCACCCACTATCTCTCCCTAGAAGCACGCAAACAGGTCGTGGTGGCTCTTGTAGCCTCACGGCTGCGCTACTGCAATGCACTATATGTCAAATGTCAAATGTCAAAGTTTCTTATATTGCGCCTTTTCACCGAAAGGTCTCAAGGCGCTTGCTTTGGGAACCCGTCCTGGCTTTTCCCTGTGAGATAACCCCTACTGGGCATCCCCAAGGTGAAAGCCAGGCATCCTGCCGCGGTGGGGCCGTAGTGGAGATTAAGCAAGCTATTGCCCAGAGTTGCAGAGTGTGAACCCGTGATTCGAGTAGGCACCGAAGCGAGAATTATCGAGTCTGTGGACACTTGGGCTCAGACCCTGCCGCGTCGGGAATTGAACCCTGGTCCCGGGTCTGACCTCTGCTTCAGGGTCTGCCTCATCTAACCAGTGAGCCACATATCTAGGTATTAACAATGGCTTGGTCCAACGCCTTCAGATCGTGCAAAATGCAGCGGCCCCATTTGTCGTAGATGCCCCGAAGCGCTCGTCAGGCTCTGCCATCAGGAGGAACCTGCACTGGCTCCACATGCAGGCCAGGATTAACTTTAAGGCACTCTGCCTTATGCACCACGCCCTTAACTGGACTGGGCCAGAAGACATTCGTTCCCTTGTATCCCATTATGTCCCCGGCAGGGCTCTTCGTTCTGCCAACAAAAATCTGCTGACCGTCCCCCGAGTCTTCAAGGCCAGATGGGGTGGAAGGGCCTTCCGTTCCCTCGCACCCATACTGTGGAACACACTCCCTGACGACCTCAAGGGTCTTGCTTTTCATGCCCTCTTCCGCAAAGCACTTAAGACCTGGCTCTTCTGAGAAGCCTAAGTGTGATCTGCCCACCTCTGCTCAAACAGTTGTACCATCTTTTAGCGCCTTGATGCCTATGGGTTTAGTTGCGCTTGACAAATTCATTAAAAAAAAAAAAGGCCTGGGATCTGCCACTGTCTCCTGAAATCTTCCAAGCCATCAAAACTAGTAGTCCCTGCTCCATGAGAGGGTGTATTTTCTTCCCTCAACAATGGTATTAGGATAAGGAAGTCTACAGTAATTTCTAGCATGATTGGAAATCAGGCTTGTGATCTCCAAAGTGTGGTTATTTCCACTGCGGCTTCCTTGATACATCGTACATACAAAAGTTGTTTGGTTAGCATTAAGTATGGGCGAATTTTGCGGATTTGCGGTCCGCAAATTCATGCGAAATTGCAAAAAAAATCAGCGAGTTCGCGAAAAAAATCACGAACCTGCAGATTTGCACAAATAGACTGTTTCCCACTGTCTACTGGATAATCAGTAAGTGCTACCTCGTTGGGTAAATATATAGTGCTTTTCCTACACTACAGCTGCTTAAAGTGCCAGAAGAGTTGTCTCCAGTGACCATGTGTGTGTTACTATGCCATAGCTCCGAAGGGCGCAGAGGTCCCTTGAGTGAGCTGTCCATCATAGTGAGTAAATGGCGGGAAGACGGTGCACACCCCTAGTGTGTGGGCGGGGCCAACCGGGCGGGCCTTCTATGCGAGTTCACATGCCTCTTGTGTGTATAATAGGTCAGAGACCGATCAGAGCAGCAGATGAGGAGAAAGAAGCTCCTGGTCACAGGAACTGCACGGGGATTGCGCTCGTGAAAGTGAAGGATTCAAAGGCCTCTATCCAGCATCACAGCTAATTTTCGACGGTAGATATGGGGAGAAAGCACACCTGCCCAGCCTCGACAAAGCTCACGATTGTTTTTGGGCTGATGAATGCGTTACTGAACTTGAGCTTCAACTCGAGCACCTGCTTTAAAATTATTTGAATCTGTAAGTGCTTCCTGTTGAGGTTTAATTTTTGTGACAGGAGCATCGTGCCAAATGAACCTTGCCCTTCATATTTATCCAAGAAGACGCCACCGGTATGTGCGATACCTCTACTCAACTGCCACAAATCCACCCACGAGCGGATTTGTGATTTTGTCGGCAATTTCGCAAGATTTGCGGATCGCGAAATTGCCGAAAATCCGCAAAATCCGCGAGCGGAACGGATTTTGCGCCACCGTCTAGTTAGCATGGCAAATGGAGGGAAGCTTAAGGTGCCAGACCACTCCAATCCTGAATGAAGGCATCTATCCCCTCCGCTTGAGGGTCTGGTCTCCAGCTGAAGAATTCTGTTAGTTGTGTGGTCAGTCTGCTCGCAAAGATGTCTATCCCGAAAGATGCAATTTCTCTTGAATAGTCAGGAATATGTACCTGTGTATTCTCCAGCTGCTGAAATCTTTGAAATTCCTAAAAAACCCTTCCGCTACCCCATTGCTCAATCCTGGGATGTTTTCCGCTATCACTATTTTCCCTTTGCTCAAGCAGTAAGCCCGGAAGAACTTGACTAAGTCTGTAAGGTATTTGGAGTGGGGTCCCCCTATTGGGTTAACATATCTCACCACTAATGCATTGTCCATGTATAGCATTATGCAACACTTCATTGGGCCCTGGGTACAGCAACAAACTGGAAATGAACCCGCTAATAGTTCAAGCAAATGATATGCAACCCTTTCTCTTGATCAGCCCAGCATCCCCCACTGATAAGTTGCCACATCTCATACCCCATCCTTCTAAACTCGTGTCTGATTCTATAATTATCTGCGGTTCCTTCCCAAAAATGGCTCTGCCATTCCATGCTTCTACATTTCTCAGCCACCAGATTTGTTCTGTCCTTGAATCTTATTCCAAGGACAGTATTTGGGAATAGGCCTGTGATGTTCTCTGTGCCCTTGCGTTGAGCCTCTGAAGGGCACGGTAAGTACAGGGGTCCAGGGAAAATTCCTCGATCGTTGAGGATAGGAGACCCAGTATTCTTGCCAATAGTCTTAAGGGGAATTATTTCCTTCCTAGTATCTTCCTCAGCTCCTTGCAGAGTTTCCTTCATTTTTCCCCTGGTAATCTTAATTCTGACTTCACTGTGTCTATGATATAACCCAGGAATTGAGTTTCCTGGGACAGTTCCAAGTTTGATTTCTTTATGTTTATGATAAAGCCTTGGTGTTCTTGTAGGTGTATAGTAAGGTCTGTATATTGGGAGACTACAGTGTGTGGATTGTGCCATGAGGAAGATGTCGTTCAGGTATATTATCAGCCTCACTCCCTTGCCCAAAGCTAGGCTGCTACAGGACGAAGAATCTTGGGGAAGCACCAAGGGGCTGAAGATAGACCAAAAGTGAGGCTGCAGAATTGCCATCGTTTGTACTTTCAAATAAATTGTAGAAATTTCTGAAGAGGATGCCAAATGGCGACAGTCAGGTTTCCGTCCTTCAGATCCAGTCTTGTTAACCAGTCTCCTTTTCTTAAAATGTCCCTCAGGAGATGGACTCCCTCCATTTTGAAATGGTGAGATGTTACCCATTTGTTTAAGTCTTTTAGGTTTATAATTGGTATCAAACCTTTGTCCTTTTTCTCTACTTGGAAGATATTGCTGTTAAAACCTAACTGTTCCATGCTAAATTGCTCCTTTGGCTAGCAATTCCTCTACTTCTTGTCAGACAAGTTTTGAATCCTCCTGGGAGAAGACCATGCTCCCTGGGATCTTGGTTTGGACAGGGGTTTAAATAAATTCGATCTTGTATCTCTTGACCGTATCTAGAACCCAAGGGTCTTGTGCCACTAGGTTCTAATTCCCACAAAAATGGGCTAATCTGCCTCCCACCCATACAGGGATTCTGAAACATCTCTCCATGCTCTTACCGGATGAGAATCCTTTCTGTCTCTAATCACCCTGGGAGGGTCTCCCCTGAAATCTCTGCCTCTGGGGGTAGAAAATTTGGCGAGTGATGAAGCCAGACTGCGGTAATTTCACACCGCCGTCTAGGAAGTGTCTAGTTGTTGCTTGGAATTGATCCCTTGTTCTCCCGGCTCTGGCAAAAACTCTATCCTGGAATACTCTTTTTATATCCTTTTGCGATTCTTGGATGGGGCAAACACACCCACGTATTTGGCCATCTCTCTAATAAATTTGTCGCCAAAGAGGAGGCGTTGTGAGCAAGGTCCTCCTTCCTTATTGGCCAGTTCTATTCGTTTTGGGTCTATTTTTAACAGTATTCATTTATTTCTTTCATTTGAAATGGCTGTATATGCATAGCCTAGGAGGCAAATAGCACTTTTGGCCCATTGAAGCAGTTCTTTTGGGTCAACAAATATGTTGCTAAGGTAAGCTATTTCGGCCATGTCGAAGATTTTTTGCTAGGGGCCCTGGAGGTTCTGGCATGACTTGTCAATCCCTTTCCTCTAGTCTTTTCTGCCTTTTGCAATGAATGCCACAATCTTTGCATCAAGCTCTGGGGTCGTCGTCACATTGTGAGGGAGGGTTGTGGGCATTCTGAGCTCAGGCTAGATCGTACCTCTTTTGGGAATTTTTTCTTAGCCAGTAGGATATATATTCAGCAACATGTTGAGAAGCCGTTCATTCGGGTGGTAGGGGGAGTTTAATAAGTAAAGTGTCAAACATTTTGTCTCCAAATGGGTTGACAATAACCATTTTGGACCTCATGCCTTACCTGCCTCTAGTGATCCCATCCTCCTAGTCTCTAGTTCCTCGATATCGGAATCAAATTCAGAGGAACAGGAGATATCTATTTCGGGTTCAAGTGCCATGTCATTATCAATGGGGATGGGTGAGTATCTTGCCCATCTTTAGTGCCCGGGTCACTGGCCATGTCACCCCCTATATTGCGTGATACCATTGCGTGTTTTTTGGGTTGTTTACACTCTTTTGTGGGTTTCCCCCTGCAGTCCTCTTCCTTAGGGCCTTGTTGGCCTCATTTGGAGTATCAGCCTCATCTGCATCAGCGCTGGGCCATGCTTTCTGAGACAAGGTCTCAAGTTTTTTTTATTAATTACCTCTTCTTGGGATCCCATAACTTTTTCTAGGGTCTTAATTACAAGGTCCTCCAGTTTATTTTTTTGTCCTTCAGAGGTTCAATAGACATAGTTATAATCAGTAGTACAGTTTGAATTGAGTAAAGGTGAGTAATTGTCAGTGAAAAGATAAGGGCACCTGGGATTTGCAGGGTCAGTTGTTTCCTGAGCTTAAAACTGGCTTAATATGCTGGGGCCAGTCTTGATTACCGCCGCGGGGGACTCCTGAGGCTCCAGGGCACTCCCAAACTGAACTATTGGGACATCTCATCTGATCCCTCCTTACGAAGGTGCTCTATTCTGTGGGCATTTCCAGGCCGTGGTTGTTATATATGTGCTAGTTTGCATTACAATATGTTTTCTTATGGTTTGCATCTTTAAGACTCGTGCCTTAGAGAGCCATGGAATGTGTATGTTCTATTCTGTATTCGATTCCATTTATAGCAGTTGCAGCTGGAGGATCGTAGGAGAAGCTGTGTTCCTGGCGTATGCTTGTTTCCTCATTTATTTTTATAACTAATTAAAGTACATTATATTATCAATATCGCCTCCTGCTTTTCACAACAAATGGCGACGAGGGACGGAGAATGAACAAAATTTTAACTACACCACAATGAATATCGACATGAGCGCTGGATGGTGAAAATGAGATATAACGCTTTAAGACAAGGTGTACACATCAAGACAAGAAACTGCCTTCATCAACTTTGCAGTTACGGCTAGCTGTGGAACTTAAACGGGGTAAGAAGTAGTCGTTACCTTACTCTTGTGAATTGAAGCGTTGGGAATTCGTCTTTGGCTGCATCTTTCGAGCAGCAGCGACATACCGAGAGCGTGAAGGATGCTGACCTCGCGACGTTGATGAGGAATTGCAACGTCAGCGAGTATGCAACGAGAGTAGCGTGTAGCAACGTCATCACGAAGGGTCCCGCTGCATGACCCTGCGTGGCGGCCATTTTGGCTGACAGAAATCGGAACTTCCAGTTGAAACGAGTACTTGCCGGAGTCACACTGATGCAGTGACTAATAATTGCAATAGTTGAAAGGATGTTTAAGAGGAGGTAGAAAACGGAATAGAGGAAACAGGTGAGGCAGTCGGGAAACAGCGAAAAATAATAATAATTTCAGATGTTAAATTCGAAATTGAGAGAACTGATGAGATTATAATTTCAAGAGACATATACACATTTTATGGAAAAGGGAGATTATAACAGTAAAGAAACTGAACTTTTTATGGCACAGCAGCATTTTTCAATTAGTGCTCCAGAACCTTTTTTGGCTAAGGGTTCACAGCCCACCATTAAATGGGTATAATGGAAGGAATATTTAGTAAATTATATTTCTGCAATTGATGAGGCAGGGAAAATGAAAGCGGAACAAAAGAAGAGAACACTCCTCCATTCACTTGGACCAATAGGATTAAAAACTCATTCGAGGATGACAAAAGTAGAAGATACCAATTTGGATGTGTTTGAAAATACACTTAAGGATATGGATAAATATTTTGCTCCTAAAGTGTGCATAAGGGTAATTAGACACAGGTTCTTTCAAAGGAAACAAACTAAAGATGAAATGGTAGATGAGTGGCATGACGATTTAAAAAAGTTGGAGATTGACTGTAAATTTGGTAATCTTCATGATGACTTAATTTGCGATCAGTTGGTGATGCACAATAATAATTCACCTATACAAGATCGTCTGTGGGTGAATGGTGATGTGCCTTTGGCGGACGTTTTAGCGAGAATAAGAAAATATGAAATGTCAGGAAGGTGCGCAAATGTAATTATAGAAACAGAGAAAGCCCCAGATAAAGATGCAGGAGCGCTTTTTAAAATACTAAACCCAACCAAATACAATTATAAGCAGACTTAGGGAAAATGGACCAACCAACCGTCAAAATACCAGGGTGGAGTGACAAAAAAGACAGACGAAAGGAGATGCTAAAAATGTGACAGCAAGGAACATTTAGCATTTAATAAACAGTGTACAGCCTTAAGGAAGAAATGTGGCATTTGTGGACTTCTAGGTCATTTCGGTAAAATGTGCCGTAGGCGTAGCAATGTCAAATGCATTTGTAATGATGAAGGTGGTAATGACGAGGAGTTTGAGGATAATGAAGATTGCGTGAAGAATGTGAGAGGGAATTTAGTTTTTAATATTAATGAGGAGTCAATGGAAGGGAGACCTATTTGTGAAGTTTCATTTGGGTGTGTGTGTGTAAATGTTTACGCTGATTCTGGATCTCCTTATACGATTATAAATGAGGAGGTTTGGAAAAAGAAATTTGTAGACAAAATTGGCAATAAGTTGAATGTTTCTGACGTGAATCCTGTCAGTTACACTGGTGAAAAAATTGACATGTTGGGATTCAGATGGCTTACCTTTCTTTTTAAAGGAAGATGTACAAGGGGAAAACTATATATAGCCAAGGTGGGACCATTGGTCTTAGGCTGGTTTGACCAGAAGGACTTACACATAATATTAGATCCGAATAGTGAAGAGAAGGTACTTATTATGGATGAATCAAGTAAGATGAGTGATGAGTTAAAAAAATAATTCCTATGGTTTTTTAGCAAGATTTGGGGATGTTGAAAGGATTTGAACACAAAATTGTGCTTAAAAGCAATGCAGTACCCAGAATCCACAAAGTAAGGACTATTCCTATGTTAATTAGAGACGAGGTCAAAAGAGAAATACAAGGGTTGTTGCAAAAGGAGGTCATCGAGGAGATAGAAATATCTGAATGGATTTCTCTGGTCGTGGTCGCACGAAAACCGAACGGAAAAATGTGTTTGTGCATTGATTTACGCCATTTAAATAATAATATAGTTATAGAAAAGTTCCCATTACCAAAAATTATTGAGATGGTGTCTTCCTTGAGAGGTGCAACATGGTTTACCAACATTGATCTTTCGACCGCATATCATCAGATATCATATCATGCGATTCTGCATACCTCAACATACAGCCTTTTCAGTGCTTTCCTGTCAAGGTTGATGTTTCACTCCCAAAGCATGTGCCATGGAGCTGCAGCAGTTGTCAAAGCCGAGCAAGCAGGCTTCACACTGTTTTACCGTAAACATACTTGGTCCCCAGTCTTTCTTTACCCAACTCTACCCAGCTTGTGGAACAAGTTAGTTAAGAGACACCTGTGGGGAGTTTGGGATAAAGTTGTAGAATAGAATGATGGCTGTGCATATCCACACACCAATACTATATCCCCTTCACAGCTGTATATATATTAATTACAGAGTAATGATCACCACTATGTAGTCATATTTAGGTCAGAATTTCCATTGGAGGAGTGTTTTTGTTTTGCTAATAACTTTGGTGCCGTTTGATGACTTTTCATGAAACTTTTCCCCCAAAAATCACCCTCTTCAGTTCCTTCCTAAAAACGTTTGTGATTTCTCATGTTAATTCCCATTAAAAAACCTTGACAAGTGATATAGATAAAACGGCTAAACATGGTTACACCAAATTTGGCAATAAGTTAGAAAGTGTGTTTTTGTTAATTGGTATAAATGCGTTCAGCCATTAAAAAAAAATACATTTACAGAAGTGCTTTTGGTGGTCATGAAGGGGTTAAAAAAACAAGCATATCTGGACTGTTGGTGTCAAATATGCTCTTATTGATAACTCTAAAGGGGAGTAGTCAGTCATGATTGACTGGCCACTACCATAAACAATATGAGGTGGCAACCATTACAAAAAAAGTGGGATTAGTTCCTGCGTCCTGAAAATAAATTTAAAAAACTATATAAGGGGCAGGGTGAGGACACACCTCACCCTAGGAAGCATGTAGGGGGGTCCCAAAGAGACCACCCTTGATTGGCTAGCCACAACACGGACATCATGTTGTGGCAGCCATTACAGGACTTGTGTTTGTGCACCCATTGAAATACTTTGTAGTGAATAGCAGGTTTTGAGGGTCACAAAAAAGAAGCACTAATAAAGGGTGAAAGCAGATTTTAGTCACAATATGTCATTTGAGGGTGGTAAAATACTAACATTTGGAATTGTGGCGTATTCTACTGTTATTTTACGGAGTGAAAAATGCCGATCTTCTGCTGTGATTTGGTGATCCAGGTCTGAGAGAAATCTGTTTCCTTTCATGCTTTTCTTACATAGGTTATGGAAGGTGCTCTGTTAGCTAACTTGAAAGCAATTTTTTTAAAATAAACTATCTTCCTCAGCAATGTGATAGTAAAGTCTAACATTCTGAGTAAAACATGAACTTCCAAAAGAAGCAGCAGCCTGTCAATTGACTCCCATGTGTTTTACTGCAGCCTCTCACCGTGCTCTAATGAACAACTAGAGTGCTGTCATTAACTCTTTATTGCTAGAATTGTGCCTCATTTGAAGACATATTGGTAGATTCAAAACTGTAAAATGTAAAGCATTTCCTTTAGACATAAATAATTTGAGGGGGTTCGTTTTGTCATAGAAATTATCGTTAGTTCTCTTAATATATTAAATGAGGGCACATTTTATATGAGTTCTAAGATGGTTTTCTTATCCGTATGAAAAAAACATATTCTTGCATACAGACTGAAACATATACGTTTAACACCAGCTGCAGTCTGTCAGTCACTTCCCAGTGTTCTACTGCAGCTTCCCATAGTGTTCAAATGAACGACTAGAGCACTAATGTTCCTTATTTATGAGACAAGTGTTACACACCTGCAGCCATCTAAATGGATTGAGAGCTAAAACACTTAAAGCATTTCTTTAGAAGTTAACAAAATGAGGGGATTTGTTTTTTCTTAGAATTCATGGATAGTGCGCTAGAAAGCGAAATAAAAGGACACATTTTCTATGCATTCTCAAATGTATTTCTCAGCCATGTCAAGAAATCATTCTGACTTGCAGAACGAAACATGTATTTTCATAACCAGTCAGTTAACTCCCTCTGTGCTACTGCAGATTCCCACAATGCTCTAATAAACTAGGCCACTAACATTTGTATTTGTGACAAAAGTGTGGCACACCTAAAGCCATCTTTATGGAATCAAAGCTTGAAATGATTTCCATTAATTAACAAAATGAGGAGGTTATTAGGGCTCGCCTGCTGATGCGCTTGCGCATAGCTGGCGAAGATCTATAGTGGCTTACCCAGAGTTGAACCACTGGCGATTCCACTGGCGATTCCATGCAGTGCATGTGCTTTTTAGGTCATTGCGCAACCGCCAGCCCTAAAAAGCGCGTGCACAATGCCACCAGCCGCCTGCCTGCCTGCCTCACATTACCACATCAAAGGCAGCCCAGCCTCCCTCTCACAAGCTTCTCAGCGTGCGCTCTGCATTTCTCCTCCCAGCGCATTTCTCATCCCCTAATTATTCACGGCCGGCCGGCTGGCCGTACTTTCAGTTTCACGGCTGCCAGGCCGTGTCTCCTTTTATGCTCTCTGATGCTTGTTTTATGTATTTCTAATAGTAACTATTCGTAGTCGTCCGTGCAGGCGTCGTTTGTTCCTTTGAAACACGCTTGGAGAATTGTGAAAATGTTTTAGAGCATGTGATGTTTGTTTAGAGAATGTTTGCAGCACCATACTTTGAGTGTTTGTTCTCAATATGATTAAGAAGATGCGAGCAGGGCATTACTGGCTAGGGTTGTGAGGGGAGGCGTCACATGGACTGTCTGGTTCACGCAGACATTATTTTTTAAAATTTTGTTTTGAAGTTTATAAGCAGGAACAGTATCAAACCTGGGCTTGGCCATGTTATTGCTGACTGCAATTATCTGTTCTTTATGCATTTTTATTGAGAGCGCACAGCCAGCAGAATGATTTAATGAGCCCAGGCTGGCTTTTAGAACGCTGCTTTCGCCGTGCAGACCACCGTCAACAGGAAGCAGACGCAGGAGGTTTATGTGGAACGCGCCCGCCGAGTAGCAAGAGGGAAGGGGGTGCTTCTGCGTGATGGCCGTCGCTGCATAGCTTGGACTGGTCTCTAAACTATTATTTGCGGTCGAGAGCTGTCTGACCTAACTAAGCTCCTGGCTTCGAGGTAATGCGACATCTCGGCTTGTAGATATGACGCTACTTAGGGTAGGCCAGAGTGCACGTGTTGATGTGTTTAATGTGTTCCTCCGAATTCAGGCGATTACATATTTTAAAATGTACGGAAGGTTAGAGTGACATTCGTAAAGGCTTTGCAATGCTGCTCAGAAAATAGAATGCGATTTTATCCTGACTAAAAAATGGTTTGTTTGGAGTAATCCTGCATAGTACACTTTCTGTAGAACCCTTGTGGGAGTGTAACAGGAAGCCAACCTTTAACCTTCTTGAATTTTCATTAATTTACCACAAATTATATGTTTAAAATCCTCAGTGTGATTGCTTATTAAAATGCCTCTGCGATTAAAATAACACATTAGTTCTAAAAAGAAATGCTCGCCAAAAAGTCATGATAGCCTGACCTTGGCTTACTGCGTGTCTACAACTAATACCGGTTTATATTCACATATATCAGGCTTACATGATTATTTTATCACGAGTATCTATTATATCCGTTAAATAGGTGTGTCTTTCATTCAGGTAAAGTGTTTGACCAATAAAAATAAAATAACTGCCCATTGTAAAATAAAAAAAGTTTTAATACCTGATCAACTATTTATATACAGTAATTGGTTTTACAGTTTGTAATGACTCATTTGATAGCCAGTGTTAAAAAATGGATGCATGATATACGATAGCTTTCCATGCCAGGGTGAGATTATCCGAAGGGAAGGTATTGATTGACCATTGATTTATTATAGGCTATATTGCTAATTAAGACGCTTTCTTAAATATACAAATGCAGTAGCCAAATGACAACAGTTGGACATTTTGTGGCAAACAACCTGGTGGTCCAATAGTGCAATTTCTGCCTTTTACTCTCCCTTCCTCAATAGATGCTTGTCGGGTTAGCGTACTTACCAGCAGATTTTGGTTACACTTACTGTGGGATCCCTCTAGTTGGTCGACATCTCTTGGCCTTCCACAAGAACCCTTGTGTATGTGGACGGTGCAACGTGTGAGCTTTAGTTCTGTGCTTTGCTATCACAGAGCCCTTAGGGAATTGAGTCCTAACACCCTTCCGCATCACCCATTTATGATTGATGTTTCAGATTCTCTGTAGCTGTGGGTCACTATTGGTCTAAACGTTTTTTTCATTGCATCAAATTTCAGTTTCAGTCCCGCCCCTCTCCTGTAGATTCCCAGTTGTTACTTGCATGGCTTGTGATTCTTTGGCGTTTACAGCACTTGTTTGGATAGTGCACATTTCTTGCAGACCCCAAGCTTTACCACAAGGACAGCGTTTGGGTGAGAGGTGTGGTACTCCTGTTTTCAACGCTAAATAGCTTGTTTTAATAAATGTCAAATCTAAATTGCATTCCATATCCTACACCTAGCCCGACATGATCTCTCCGAGAGGCACAGACAACCTCTTTTCTGGCAATGAGGAGAGCAAATGAGGACGCCTCTGTGGGGACTATTGAAAGCTTCTTTTCCTGTTCTGCCATAGAAGCGTAACAAAGCCCCAGAGAAGCTAATCTGACTTCCACGTGCACATGCATGTAGCTCACAGGAAGCTGCGGTTTATACTGCAACGCTACAAAAAGACATGCTTCAAAAGGGCATTTGCAGTCTTTCTTGCAGTTATCTTTTAGTAACATTCCATCCAGCCATCCTGTATAACAGAATTTTTGACACAACTCCTCAGGAACTTGCTGGTATATTTTTTTCACATACGGCAGCTCAGCTGCCGTGTAAGAATCTTGCATGGCCACCAAATGCTGTCGGGTATCGGAAATGCTCTAAAAATATAACAGTTCAGTGGGTTTGGGGAACAAAACTTAAAGCTATTGACATTACAAATTAAATTAATTTTGTAAGTATTAATTATTTAAAAAAATTAAAATCCATTGTTATTTGTAATATCAATACATCTAAGTCACGTAAATACAAGTTCAAGTTCAAGTTCAGGAATTTGTATAGCGCACTACTCACCCAGAGGGTCTCAAGGCGCTTGAGGGAGGGTGGGTGCCTTACTTATCGAAAAGCCAGGTTTTCAGCTGCTTTCTGAAGGAGAGGTGGTTCTGTGTGAGGCGGAGGTGAGTGGGGAGAGAAATCCAGGTCTTGGCCGCCAAGTAGGAGAAGGATCGTCCTCCCATGGTGGATCTATGGATGCGCGGAATTGTGACGAGGGCTTGATTGGATGATCGTAGTTGGCGGGTGGGTGTGTAGAAGGAAAGTCGAGTGTTGAGGCATTCGGGTCCTAGGTCGTGGAGGGCCTTGTGTGCGTGGGTGAGGAGACGGAACGTTATTCTCTTGTTGACGGGGAGCCAGTGGAGGTCTTTCAGGTGACCGGAAATGTGAGCTTGATGGGGGATGTCCAGTATGAGTCTGGCTGAGGCTTTTTGGATGCGTTGGAGTTTTTTCTGTAGTTTGGCGGTGGTTCCGGCGTAAAGGGTATTCCCATAGTCCAGTCGGCTAGTGACCAGTGCGTGGGTAACTGTTTTTTTTTGTTTCGGTGGGGATCCAACGGAAGATCTTTTTGAGCATGCGTAGGATGTTGAAGCATGAAGATGAGACGGCGTTGACTTGTCTGGTCATCGAGAGGGAGGAGTCCAGGATGAAGCCCAAGTTACGTGCGTGATCTGTGGGTATGGGTGCTGTGCCCAGGGCCAGTGGCCACCATGAGTCATCCCAGGCAGAAGGGGATGATCCTAAGATGAGGACTTCCGTTTTGTCCGAGTTTAGTTTTAAGCGGCTGTTCTTCATCCATTTGGCTACTTCTTTCATTCCTTCGTGTAGATTGGTTTTGGCGGTGTTAGGGTCTTTGGTGAGGGAGAGGATCAGCTGGGTGTCGTCTGCGTAGGAGATGATGTTGAGGTTATGTTGTTGCGCAATAGATGCGAGGGGACTCATGTAAACGTTGAAGAGGGTGGGACTAAGTGATGATCCTTGTGGTACGCCCCAGATGACTTTGGTGGCCTCTGATTTGAATGGGGGGAGGCGGACTCTCTGGGTTCTTCCAGCGAGGAACGAGATGATCCAGTCCAAAGCTTTTCCTTGTATTCCGACGTTGCTGAGGCGTTGTATGAGGGTGCTATGACAGACTGTGTCGAAGGCGGCGGAGAGGTCCAGTAGGATGAGGGCAACTGTTTCTCCGTTGTCCAGTAGCGTACGGATGTCGTCTGTAGCAGCGATGAGGGCGGTTTCGGTGCTGTGTTTGGCTCAGAAGCCGGACTGTGAGGGGTCGAGGGAGTTGTTGGATTCAAGGAATGCGGCGAGCTGACTATTGACGGCTTTCTCAATGACTTTGGCAGGGAATGGGAGGAGTGAGATGGGGTGGTAGTTCTTGAGTTCAGTGGGGTCTGCTGTGGGTTTCTTCAGAAGGGCGCTGAGTTCGGCATGTTTCCAGCTTTCCGGGAAGGTAGTGGAGTTGAAGGAACAGTTGATGACATCGCGGAGATGGGGTGCGATGATGGAGTCTGCTTTGTTGAAGATGTGGTGGGGACATGGGTCGGTTGGTGAACCTGAGTGGATGGAGTTCATCAGGCGGATGGTGTCTTCAGTAGTGATTGGGTTCCAGGCGCCAAGGTTGTGAGAGTGATTTTTTGTTTCGGAGGTGGGTGGAGTGGACTGTTCTTCGGACTGGTTTTCAAAGCTGTTATATATGTCGGCGATTTTGTTGTGGAAGAAAGAGGATAAAGAGTTGCAGAGGTCTTGGGAGGGAGTGATGTCGTTGGTGCCGGCGGTGGGGTTGTAAAATCTTTGACGATGTTGAATAGTTCCTTGCTGTTGTGGGCGTTGTTGTCGAGTCGATCCTTGAATGCTGATTTCTTGGTGGATCGGATCAATTGGTGGTGTTTGCGGGAGGCGTCCTTGAAGGTGGTCAGGTTGTCACTGGTTGGGTTTTTTCTCCAGGTTTTCTCGAGGGCGCGACATAACTTCTTGGATTTCTTAAGGTCATCGTTGAACCAGGGGGCCTTTTTGCTGCCTTGTTTGATCTGGTGGTTTTTCAAGGGTGCTAATTCGTCAGCGCTGTGGGCAATCCATTGTGTGAGTTTGGTGGCGGCTTGGTTTGGGTCCCATGGTATGGCAGGATGGTTTTGGTTAAGCGCTGTGAAGAGTTGGTCGGTGGTGATTTTGTTCCAGTTTCTTCGGGGAATAGGTTGTGGGGGGTTGTGGGTCGTGGTCTTTTTGTAGCTGAAATGAACGCAGCTGTGGTCCGTCCAATGGAGAGTTGTGGTGTGATCAAAGGAGATGTGTTTGCTGGAGGTGAAGATAGGGTCGAGCGTGTGTCCGGCTAAGTGGGTGGGGGTGTCAACAAGTTGTTTGAGTCTGAGATTGGCCAGGTTGTCCAGAAGGGTGGTGGTGTTGCTGTTGTTTTTCTTTTCCAGGTGGAAGTTGAGGTCTCCCAGTAGAATGTAGTTCTCGTATGTGAGGGCATGTGGGCTGATGAAGTCAGTGATGTCTTCGTTGAATTGTGTGTGGGTTCCTGGTGGTCTGTATATGAGGGTGCCTCTAAGTGTGGTCCTGTGGTCGATGTGGATCTGGAAGTGAAGGTATTCGGCGGTCGCGAGGTTATCAGCGGAGCTGGTCGTGATGCGGATGGTGTTCTATGGACGATGGCGATGCCTCCTCCTGTTTGGTTGGTGGGGTCTTTTCGGATGATCTTGTAAGTGTCCGGGATGGCTATGGCGATGTCGGGCACTGATGAGGCGTTCATCCAGGTTTCTGTAAGGAAGGCGACGTCCGGCGATGTAGTGTCGAGTAGGTCCCAGAGTTCAGTAGCGTGTCTGTGGACCGAGCGGGCGTTCAGCAGGATGCATTTCAGGTGGTTAGAGTCGGAGCTGTGTTTGGAGGAAGTGGATTTGGTGTGGGTCCTGGTGCAGGTGAACTTGCAGGAGTGGCAGGCGAATGGTCCATGGGTGTGTCCTGGGGTAGCTTCGCAGCATTGAGGTGTGCGTCCGGGGTTAAAAGCGAAGAGGGTAGCGGCGCCATACGTAATGCGGGTGGAGTGGGTTCTGCGAGGGCCAGGGAGTCTGGCGCTGGGCGCGGTCCAGGCGCGGACGGGCGTAGACGGGCTTACCTTTGGCGCACCTTCGGCGCGCATGGGGCGCGACCGCTGCGTATGAACGCTGCGCGCAATTGCATCTGTCATATGTGGATAGTGAAGGGGCGGAGCAAGGGAGGAGCAGCTGGGAGGCGGGAGCGGGGTGGAGATCAGGGTAGGGAGGCACCAACAACAACAACAAAATGGCAGCAAGCCAATAACTAAACATGACTGGGGCACAATCGGCAGTAGCGCGATGTAAATGGCACAATCAGGCGCAAATTAATCTGCAGGCAGCACAGCACAAATGTGAAAGTCTTGGCAATCAAGCGCTACGATCAGTTTAAGCTCAGCTAATTAATTATTAATAACAGGCAGGCGGGGCACTCTATCATTACGGATTGAAATTAAATAAATAATTATGCAGGCTAAAGCAGTGCGAGGCGAGATTGCTACGATACCAGGTGAGGCTGGGAGCAGGAGGCAGGGAGCAGCGTGTGGAGCGACCGCTTCTGCTGGGAGCAGGACGGTCACAGCGCTAGCACGGCGGAGCGGGGGTAGTCAGTATCAGTGGGAGGGAGGGTCAGCTGGGAGGCGGGAGCGGGGTGGAGATCAGGGCAGGGAGGCACCAACAACAACAACAAAATGGCAGCAAGCCAATAACTAAACATGACTGGGGCACAATCGGCAGTAGCGCAATGTAAATGGCACAATCAGGCACAAATTAATCTGCAGGCAGCACAGCACAAATTTGAAAGTCTTGGCAATCAAGCGCTACGATCAGTTTAAGCTCAGCTAATTAATTATTAATAACAGGCAGGCGGGGCACTCTATTGTTACTGATTGAAATTAAATAAATAATTATGCAGGCTAAAGCAGTGCGAGGCGAGATTGCTACGATACCAGGTGAGGCTGGGAGCAGGAGGCAGGGAGCAGCGTGTGGAGCGACCACTTCTGCTGGGAGAAGGACGGTCACAGCGCTAGCACGGCGGAGCGGGGGTAGTCAGTATCAGTGGGAGGGAGGGTCAGCTGGGAGGCGGGAGCGGGGTGGAGATCAGGGCAGGGAGGAACCAACAACAACAACAAAATGGCAGCAAGCCAATAACTAAACAGGACTGGGGCACAATCAGCAGTAGCGCGATGTAAATGGCACAATCAGGCGCAAATTAATCTGCAGGCAGCACAGCACAAATTTGAAAGTCTTGGCAATCAAGCGCTACGATCAGTTTAAGCTCAGCTAATTAATTATTAATAACAGGCAGGCGGGGCACTGTATCGTTACGGATTGAAATTAAATAAATAATTATGCAGGCTAAAGCAGTGCGAGGCGAGATTGCTACGATACCAGGTGAGGCAGGGAGCAGGAGGCAGGGAGCAGCGTGTGGAGCGACCGCTTCTGATGGGAGCAGGACATGTTGCATTACAAATGCTATAGGTGTCACATTTGCGAAAGTTATAACTATTGGCATTGTAAATGACAAAGCTATTAATTTAGCTATTTTCAAAAACAACACATAAATTAAAACAAAATCATTTATAAGACCAATAGCTCAAACTTTCCTAATGCAAGACCTATTGCATTTCCAATGCTTGTTTTTAACATAGAAATTATGGTCAGTTTTCTAGTAAGCTAAAATGAGAAGCTGGTGGCGTTGTCAGTGAGCAAACAGACTACAGAAATCAGGAGGGCTCACATGAACAATGGAGGGAAGGAAATGTTACCTGGGGCAAAAGGCATCAGCAGGGACAACAAGCTGACCACAGAGAACTGCGAAGGGGGTAGGTGCAGGCAGGTGCAATGTGAAAGGCAGGAAAATGGGGCGCTGGGGCAGCAAGCTGATCACTGAGGGCAGGCGACTGTGGGTTTGCCACACCGAGGTGTTTCCTGGGACAACAGAGCACTACAATGTACAGTTGGGGTGTGAGCTGAATATTATTATTTTTAAAACAGAAATTAATTGAAAAACGTAAAAGTTAATGTTCTAATGTTAATGTTAACGGTTTTATGATATATTTTTTTTACATTTCTGTCTGTATTTATCCATATTTCTTTTTTGCTAATTATATCTGTATTTATCCATATTTATTTTGGGTTTTGTGGAAAAATTAAGCTTAAATTAGTCTATTTCCACATTTATTTAACCAGTATATAGGCACTCATGCTTGAATGTTTACTAGGGTTCAATGCTGTAAACATGTGCAGAAGATAAATCAATGCAGTTGTAAGAAGATATGCAAATTTCAGTATGAACATTGTGCATATCTACTGCTTTTAAAAACTTTACTAAAAATTATTTTCTATTTTTAGCCCCCTTACCTATAAATCCACACAGTTATTGGCCTGGTAGTCATGGCAGACAGTATTTAGAATTACTCGAAACGCAACCAAATTTCCGTTTTTATTCACATTAAAAAATGAATACAGACAAGAAAATCAATGTTTTCTGGCTGTATTTATCTGTAAAAATCAGTACAAATGGAAAACAGGGACCTTATTTATAATTGGATATGGTAATATTATCTCATTTTATCTAAAAAAGAATAAATCACACTGACAAAACAAACCTAAAAGTAATGCTATTGTTAAGTGTGAAAATGGATTAAAACTAACATTTATAAACCACATAACATTTTAAATTTCCCAGTTATTGTTGAGTGAACTAACAAAAGCTTGTGACCTCACCATGCATTGTTCATGACTTCATATATTACACCATTGGTGACATCACCCACAGTGAAACTAGCCAAGGGCTGAAGTTGTCTGAGCCTCTGCCCTATGCTGTAGGGCAGTGAAGGCAGAAGACAAATGTGAATGACAGAATTATAGACCAATGGATGGCTAAATCAAAGCCCCTTATAAGTAAGTATATTTAACAGATAATGTTAGTAAAATTGAAGATGCTGGGCTAACTAAGACTTATATCAGGCATAAGGCGCCAATCATTTTGTGGATTATTTGGCAATTACAAACTGCTCCTCTTTCAGTTTCATAAGGTGGTTTAGAGGTATGCAAAATTATTGCATCTGCGAAGTCATGCAAAAGTGGGAAAAAGTTTTTCAGCTTCACAAAATCTGTTTGCCAAAACATTTCCCGCCACAAATGTTTTTGTAGGATAATTATCCCACATCTCTAAAGAAGTAGGTTATATTATTTTCCTCCTGCAAAACCTACCTTTGAAGTCTTTTGCACCCACTGCTTTTCAAAAACTTCACAAACATCATTAGCTGGTTAAAGAGCTATGCCTTCAACTCTTTCCTAAATTGGAACAGTGTTGGATTGCTCCTTGTGGCTGTAGGGATGTTGTTCCAGATCCTGGGTGCAAAGATAAAAAAAGGCCTGCTGTCTTTATTTTTGTTTTTTTACACTTTTTAATCTCCACTTTAATGGTGACCTCGCTATGGTTTGTAGAAAGCCACCAGAGATGGTATGTTTCTCCTTAATAAAAGAAAGTGCTGGTCATGATGCTTCTGTAAATAATTACGCTGGTTTGAAGAAGGGGTAGGCTGACATGGAGAACCAATGGAGGTCCGTCTGGGTAAGAGGGTGACATGATCATATTTATTGCAGCCCTTGGTGAGATGTACTGCAGCATGTAGGATGTCTATAAAGGGTGCCAGTGTTGAGTCTGGGGGGTGGGGGGGGGCATGGAGCAAGGCATTACTACCACTTAAATGCATGAGTATGAGGGCCTGAACAGGAGTCCCAAAGTCACTTTCTGGAAGAAATAATTTCACTTTCATTGGAACTGTTAGCTGGTACCAGATTTTCTTAGTTATTTTGGCAATGTGCTTCTTGAGGGTGAGGTTGGTTAGTATCCAAGGGGAATGTTATGTTATGTTATGCAATGCTATGTTATGATTTGTTGTTAACCCGCAAAGGTATCCTGGCACTGAGCTGTAGTTTGAGTCTAGCCTTGAGCTTTTTGTGTCACTCAAGAAGAGGGCAGCATTCTCTGATGAGACGTGAGAGTTCATTCCAAGCTTTAGGAGTGATGTAAGAGAAAGCCCACTCACAGTGTATATATACAAGCAGGAGTCATGTTGAGCAGATGTATCTGGGTTGTTGTTGAAGAAGAAGTTGCTGTTCAGGTAGATGGAGGGCTAAGTTGTGCAATACCTTGAAAGTGCGAGTGAGGAGTTTGGACTGAGCAAGTTTATCTACAAGGAGCCAGTGGTACTCTCTGAGGTGTGATTTGAGTTCTTAGTTGGAAGTTTAAAATGAGTCTAGCTTCTGTGTTCTGATGGCTGGTAGTCTTTTGGTAAGTTACTTAACTATACTGATGCCAAGAGTTTTTCTGTAGTCCAACCTCCTGGTGACAAGGGTGTGAGTGATGTTCTTCTGGTGTTGCTTGGCAGCAATTTGAAGATCTTCCTCAGCATCGTCTGGGTGTGAAAGAAGATTGTGTCTGGTTTGCTGTTGATGATCCTGAGGTCCCTGGCATGGGTGCTGGCCATGGCTGTGGGTCCAAGTTTGGCTAGTCACCATTTGCAGTTCCATGGTGAGGTGTTATTGCTGAAGATCAGTACTTCTGTCTTGTCAGCACTGAGCTTGAGACAGTTGGCTTTCATCCAGTTAGCGACTTTAATCAAACATGTGGTGAACTTGTTTCTTGTGTTGGGTAACTTTTCTGAGAGGGAGACTATGAGTTGTGTATCATTGGCATTTGAGAGGATGTGAATATTGTGAGCACACTTGACGTTGACCAGAGGGACCATGTATGTGTTGAAGTGGATGGGGCAGAGGGACAAACCTCATCTATAGATGATTGCTCAGGCTCCGGAGGAGTAAGGTGCCAGGCTCACAGGTTGTGTTCTATCCATTAGGAAGGAGCGAATCTAGTGAAAAGTTTGTCTTTGGATGCCAATATTGTGTAGGTGTATGGTGAGTATGGGGTGTGAGACTGTGCCAAATGATGCAGTGAGGTCCAGGAGTATGAGGGCTGCCTTATTTCCTCTTTATAATATCCTGCAAATGTCATCTCTGGCGACAACAAGTGCTGTTTCTGTATTGTGGTTGGGCCTGATGATGGACTGTTTGGTATTTAGGAGCTGGTGGTTGCTGAGGTGGTTGGTAAGGTACTGGCTGATACTTTTTTCTAGAGCCATGCCTGTATAAAATAGGAGGAAGATAGCTCTGTTGTTGGCAAGCGTGGCTGGTTCAGCAAATGCTTTCTTGAGCAGGGGAGTGACAGAGGCGTGTTTTGCAGGTGTCCACAAAAGTGGCTGAGTCTATGGAGGTATTGAGAATGAGTGTTATTGCTTTGCTGATCGGTAGGAGTTCTTTTGGGGGTGGCGTGGTTGTGTGCATGGGTCAGATGGGTCCCCTGAGTGGATGGACTTCATGTGGTGGAGGTTACACCTGCGGTGACAGTGGGCTGTGTCATCAGGGTTTGTTCTGTAACCATGACGGGAATGTGAGTTGCAAGTATTAAGTGGTCTGGTTGAGGGTTGAAGATGCTGTAAATGGAGGTTATTTTGTTACAGAAGAATTCAGAAAGTTTGTTGCAGAGGTTGTGTGAAAGAGTGATGTTGCTATAGGCAATGTGAAATCTTTGGGAATGGCAACATTTCCTTGCTGCTGATTATGCAGGCGTCGATGCAGTCTGCGAGAGCTGTGTGCTTGGTGTGCCTTATCGATGTTTTTGTCTGCCATGTCTTGGCTCTTTATTCACTTGCATTCTAGTTGCTTACAGTTATTGTCAGCCTGAATTCCACTGTGTACCAGCTGACATGTGCTCAGGCACTTTCCATTGGGTTGCACTTGAGGGGAGCAGGGATATTGGCAGATGCGGTGCTCCAGCTGTTGAAATTCTTGATGAGTTCTCGAAAACTGCTGGTGTGCTCTGCCTAGTGTGCGGCGAAGTTAAAGCTCAGTCCTCCTCTGTCCTCTTTTTCCAGATGAGTTGGCAGGTCCAGCGGTGGCTTGTCTGTGGTCGTGCAGGATGGGAATGCTAAAACAGAGGAGTGTGTGTTCTGTTTAGGTGATTGGTGATGGCTTGTGGACTGTGATGGTTGTTGGAGGTGAAATCGGGTCCAAAAGGGTACTGGGGGATGTGGTTGAGTCCGATAACATGCTGGGTGATGCTGTGGTTGCCAAAGAGTATGGGTTGGTGCTGTTTTCTCGGTAAAAGTTCTGGTGTTCAAGGAAGATGAAGTTGCTGGAATCCATGATGAGAGCTCCAACAAAATCCATGATGTCGCTGGTGAAGTTGGTGCAGGGTCCTAGTGATCTAGTATTTGAGAGTTCAGCGCAGGGAGAAGTTGGCTGTGATGCATAGCTTTAATGTGAGGTGTTCAAGGCAACTGTTGGGGGTGTCTTTGGAGACAGCACAGGCACATGGTGCCTTTGAATATGATGATAACTACACCCTCAAGATTGTGCTGATGGTCTTGACTGGCAAACCTGTAGCCAGCGGGGATATCTGTAGCACTGTCTGGTACCAGGTTGGGGGTCAGCCAAGTCTCTGTAAGGAAGACCAATTCTGGAGCATGGTCATGCAGCAGGCCCCATATCTCCACGACGTATTAGGTGAGCAAGTATGCACATGTGGTTTGATGTGTAGTTGGGCATTGATCTGTGTGAGTGAGGGTGGGGTACTGGTGCTGTTGGTGCAGGATTGGTGAGAGTTTGGTGTGGATGTGGGTGTGGGCGTGACAGCTTGCAGGAAGAGCAGGGTAACGCTTCCTTTGTGTTGTATGATGAGGAGCAGGAGCAGTGTTGAGAGTGGCAACCAGGGTTGAGAGAGCATAAGAACGTGGTGGGCAGAGGTAGGTTGGGGAGGACTAGGGTTCCTGGCACTGGGCATGGTCCAGGCATGGACAGTTAAAGACCGGCTTGCTATTAGGTAAGTCCTGGGAGGGGGTAGGAGTGCAGAGGGAGGGGGATTGGGTAGAATGGGAAGAGCGTAATTCAAGAAAGTGGGAGGCAGAACCATGTCATTCTAGTTTAGACCCAGCCATAGTCAATTTAGTCTTGGCCCAAACTGCCAGGCCAAGTCTTCCCTGGACCAGAAACAAGCATCCTGGGACCGCTTTTGGGGTATCTCCACATATTAGCCAGGCTGACTTGAATCTGGTGTTAGGTTATCCGTTGGAAAGGGTTTATAACTTTGTGGACTGTGCTCAAGTCTTATGGTGGTGGAACAAATCTCTTCCCAGCACTTAGCCAATGCTTTGGAGTGGAGAACCTGTTGTCGCATCCTTCCCTAACACTTAGGAAAGACAGGAAAGAAGTCTTTCAGTTTTTCTATGCAGCCCATGGGCATGCCTAGAGGGAAGAGGAATGGGGAAGAGATATACCTCTCTAGCCCTTGGACAAAGTTGGAGTGAGGGAGAAGGGGATGACATCATTCCTGAGTCTATGACATGGCAGGAGAGAAGGCTGTGTGATGGCTGCACCTTAGCTTTTGAAAACGTGTGTGTGTGTAAAACTCCACATGTTACAAGACAGGCCAAATTGTTGGGCAGTGAATTTCATTTTTATAATGAAGTCTACTGGGCCACCATAAGAATAGGGGTGTGTAAAAGTCATGTAATTTGATTTTGCATAGTTATACAAATTTTGGCAAAATTGTACAAATTGCACAGAACTATGTAAAATGTATAACTGGTATATTGCGCTTTTATTTAGTGCAAAATGCATTCTTGCATCCAAAGTTAACGTGGAAATGTATATTGTGCTAAAACAATAGTGCAAATAAACAAGAGCACTGCAGACAACAGGCACTCGTGCTCTGTCATTCACGCTGTTCCAGTGCATTCACTGTAATATTTTACTGTGTTTGGAGCATTCAATGCAATGGCACAAAATTATGCACTGTAGCTCAATCGTGTAATTTTGAGACTTTGTGTAACAAGATTAATGAAAAATGCTGATCTGCTGCTCTCTTCCACCCCACCTCTTTATTTAACTCCCTGTTCTCTTCTCTTCTAGTGTGCTGATATGCTACTCTCTTCCACCGCCTCCTTCTTTATCTCCCTGTTGTGTTCTCCCGTGCTGATCTGCTGCTCTCTTCCACCCTCCCCTTCTCTAACTCCCTGTTCTCTTCTCCTGTGCTGATCTGATCTTATCTTCCACCCTGCCTCATTCTCTAACTCCCTGTTCTCTTCTCTTCTCCTGTGCGGATCTGCTGCTCTCTTCCACCCACCT